>NC_050576.1:183938733-184208733 GCF_011100635.1 Trichosurus vulpecula | reverse complement strand
CATGTGCATAACAGAATGTAAGAGAGGATTCAAAATATACAGCAATAGATTTTCATTTCAAGAAAGCTTATATAATAAATAATACATGTTATTTTGAGAATTGTCCATCTTTTCTTTGCTTCCTTGTGAGTTTTATTTTGTTCTCTGCTATGCACTTTTTAATTTGTTCTTTTTTCCCCTCCCCCCAACCCACCCCCTAAGGCTACAATAAAGTTTAGATATATTTCTCTAGAGCTATAGATATATACATGCACATACATATATACATACATGTGTAGACATATACTTTCCTAAACATACTCCACTCCTGATATTTGTTTTTGTATTTGTGCATATCTCTTGTTTCCTATCCCTCCTGATTCCTCTACTTTACTTCTACTGACTACCTTGCCCTCCTATTACTTGCCTACCCTCCCCCTCCCAGATCCTTCCCCTATCCTCTCATTCCCATAAATCTAAACACCCTTCTATACCCCCTTTTACCTATTCCCTCATTCTTCCCTTTAAATATCCCTCCCTTGTCCTCTCCCCCCTCACTATACCCCTACCATTTTATTTCTTCCAAATTTAGAAGACTTTTATACTCTTCTAAATATGTGTGTATTTTTCCCTCTTAAACCCATTCCTGGTGAAAGTAGGTTACCAGAACTACCAGCCCTCCTCCCCTATATAAATCCTCTGCATCCTTTCTTCCTCTTGCACCTCATTTGTATAAAATGGTTACTCTTTTTAGCTGTTTTTAAATGGTTTTACTTTTTAAATTTATACCATAATCACGTTTACTCCCCCTCTTTCTAATGAGGTCTCCAATTATTAATAAGAATCTTAGACATACATTTTACATTTTATGTTACATAAAATGTAAACAGTCTGTCCTTATGAATCCCTTATAGTCAGTCTTTGGTATGTAGCTTATGTTTCTCTTGGTTCTTGTGTGTCAAAACTTCTATTAAGTTGAGGATTTCTTTTAACAAAGTCTTGAAAATCTGAGGGTTTAGCAAATGTCCATTTTTTCACTCAAGACAATACTTAAATTTGAATGGTATGATATTTTTGGCCAGAGCCTCAGGTCTTTTGTTCTTTGATATATTGTGTTCCAAGACCTGTGGTTCTTTATTGTCTCTGCTGCTAGGTCTTGTGTAATTCTAATTGTGGCACCATCATATTTAAGTTGTTTTAATCTTGATGCTTTTAATATTTTATCCTTGAGCTGGGGTTTCAGAATTTGACTGTGATATTCCTATGAGTTTTCCTCATTGGATCTCTTTTAAGTGGTGTTTGATGGTTTTTTTCTGTTTCTACTTCCCTGCCTTGTTTTAATGCTTCAGGACAATTTTCTTTAATTGTTTCTTATATTATTATATCAAGATTTATTTTTTGATCATAACTTTCACTTAGTCCAATTATTTTTATATTTTCTCTTCTTGATCTATTCTCCAAATTTGTTGTTTTTCTTATAAGATGTTTCACTTCATCTTCTATTTTTTCATTATTCATGTTTTGTTTAATTATTTCTTGATCTCTTTTAATTTCATTGGCTTCACTTTGCCCAATTCTAATTATCAAGGTGTCATTTTCCTCCTTGAGATTCTGGATCTCCTTTTCTAATTGGTTGACTTTCTTTTCATAACCTTCTTGTTTTTCTTGAATTATTTTTAGTTTTAGTTTTAGTCTTTCTTCCATCTCTACCATTTGATTTTTAAAGTTTTTTAAAGATCTTCTATAAATTCTTTTTGGGCAAGTGACCATTTGATATTACTTGTTGAGGGTTTCTTTACTTCAATATCCTCCTTCAAAGATGAACCCTGGCCATCTCTATTCCCATAATAGATTTCTGTGGTTGGATTCTTTCTCCTTTGTCTATGCATTTTCTCCTGGGTTATGGGAAATGGTGCCTCCTGCCCCAGATCTTCAGTTTTGCCCTCCAGCCTGGAACCAAAGCCAAACCTCCAACCTCCTGTAACTGCCCACAGCCAGGGGCTTTCTGGCCCACTGCTTCTGTACTCACCCAGCACCTTCTGGTTCCTTCTTGGCCCCCCCTCCCCACCTAGCACAGCTGGGTCTGGCATTCCTCATCAGCAGAGGTTCCCTCAATCTTCCTGATCTCAAATCCCCAACTCCCCTCACTATCCAGGGTGCAAAGTTCCAGTGGCTTGGTTGGAGGCAGCCTCTGAAACCAACTAACCCCAGGGCTTGCTGCTAGTTGTTAAAACAGAACCTAGCCTAGAAGTGTTTACTCCTTGCACAGACCAAATCTGGTCCTGGGATTTTTCCTCAGATCTTCTCAAACTGTCCCAGGAAGATCCTGGTTGTGCCCCTATCCTTCTTTGTCTCCACTCACACTTTGTTCACCCTAAAGTGCTATTTTAACTCTTTTGTGCGGGGAAAATCTTGAGAGCTTGGAATTTTCTGAGGTACTCCGCCGTCTTCCCAGAATCTTCTCCTCATTTCTTATAGAACAATAGCATTCCATTACATTCATATACCACAACTTGTTTAGCCATTCCACAATTAATGGGCATTGCATTGATTTCCAATTCTTTGCCACCACAAAAAGAGCTGCTATAAATATTTTTGTACATATGGATCCTTTTCCCACTTGTATTATCTCTTTGGGATACAGCTCTAGGAGTGGTATTCCTGGGTCAAAGGGTATGCACATTTTTATAGCCCTTTGGGAATAGCTCTAAATTGCTCTCAAGAATGGTTGAACCAGTTCACAACTCCACCAACAATGCAATAGCGTTCCAATTTTCCCACATTTTCTCCAGCATTTATAATTTTCCTATTTTGTCATGTTAGCCAATTTGACAGAAGAGATGTGGTACTTAAGAGCTGTTTTGATCTGCATTTCTCTAATATATAGTGATTTAGAGCATTTTTTTATATGGAAAAGATTTTGATTTTATTTTTTATCAATAGTATTAACCAGAGTTGTAAGTAGGTAGAGCAGTTGGGGCATTTCCCTGGGTGCCAACATTTAGAAGCTGCCAATAGAACTTGCATGCTTTCTGTAGCTGAGCCTAGAACTTACGAAGAAAAACTAATTAAAATAGTAAATTTTTGATAGGTAGCTCTTCCCCGCCCCCGAATCTGCTTCCCTTTCCCCTTCCAATTGCCCCAGGAAGAAAATTGTGAATTGTGGCTCAGGCACTCCTTAAAACTATACAGAAGGGTTTGAAGTTAGAAGACTTGGGTTCATGTCCCCAAATTGTGCCTTACTACATCTGTGAAGGCTCTTTTATCCCTTTGAGTCTAGGTTTCTTTTTTTTAAAAATTTATTTATTTATTTAATATATTTAGTTTTCAGCATTGATTTTCACTAGAGTTTGAATTACAAATTTTCTCCCCATTTCTACCCCCCCACTCCAAGATGGCATATATTCTGGTTGCCCTGTTCCCCAGTCAGCCCTCCCTTCTGTCACCCCACTTCCCTCCCATCCCCTTTTCCCTTCCTTTCTTGCACAGCAAGATAAATTTCTATGCCACATTGTCTGTGTATCTTATTTTCTAGTTGCATGCAAATACTTTTTTTCTTTTTGTTTTTGAACATCTGTTTTTAAAACTTTGAGTTCCAAATTCTCTCCCCTCTTCCCTTCCCACCCACCCTCCCTAAGAAGTCAAACAATTCAACATAGGCCACATGTGTATCATTATGTATAACCCTTCCACAATACTCATGTTGTGAAAGACTAACTATATTTTGCTCCTTCCCAACCCATCCCCCTTTATTGAATTTTCTCCCTTGACCCTGTCCCCTTTCCAAAGTGTTTGTTTTTGATTACCTCCACACCCATCTGTCCTTCCCTCCATCATCCCCCATTTTTTATCTTTTTCCCTCTTCTTTCCTGTGGGGTAAGATACCCAATTGAGTATTTATGATATTCCCTCTTCAGGCCAAATCTGATGTGAGCAAGATTCACTCATTCCCCCCCTCACCTGCCCTCTCCCCTCCTCCCACAGAACTTCTTCCTCTCGCCACCTTTATGCGAGATAATCCACCCCATTCTATCTCTCCCTATCTCCCTCTCTCAGTATGTTGCTCTCTCATCCCTTAATTTGATTTTATTTCTTTTAGATATCTTCCCTTCATCTTCAACTCACCCTGTGCCCTCTCTCTCTCTCTCTCTCTCTCTCTCTCTCTCTCTCTCTCTCACCCCACATACATATATACATACATGCACATTCACTTATATATATATATACATAAACATATATATATATATATATATATATATGCATATTCCCTTCAGCTACCCTAATACTGAGGTCTCATGAATCATACACATCATCTTTCCATGTAGGAATGTAAACAAAACAGTTCAACTTTAGTAAGTCCCTTGCAATTTCTTTTTCTTGATTACCTTTTCATGCTTCTCTTGATTCTTTTGTTTGAAGGTCAAATTTTCTATTCAGTTCTGGTCTTTTCAATGAGAAAGCTTGAAAGTCCTCCATTTTATTGAAAGTCCATATTTTGCCTTGGAGCATGATACTCAGTTTTGCTGGGTAGGTGATTCTAGGTTTTAATCCTAGCTCCATTGACCTCCGGAATATCGTATTCCAAGCCCTTCGATCTCTTAATGTAGAAGCTGCCAGATCTTGGATTATTCTGATTATGTTTCCACAATACTCAAATTGTTTCTTTCTGGCTGCTTGCAGTATTTTCTCCTTGATCTGGGAGCTCTGGAATTTGGCGACAATATTCCTAGAAGATTTCTATTTGGGATCTATTTGAGGAGGTGATTGATGGATTCTTTCAATTTCTATTTTGCCCTGTGGCTCTAGAATATCAGGGCAGTTCTCCTTGATAATTTCTTGAAAGATGATATCTAGGCTCTTTTTTTGATCATTGCTTTCAGGTAGTCTAATAATTTTTAAATTCTCTCTCCTGGATCTATTTTCCAGGTCAGTGGTTTTTCCAATGAGATATTTCACATTGTCTTCCATTTTTTCATTCTTTTGGTTCTGTTTTATAATATCTTGATTTCTCATAAAGTCATTAGCTTCTACTTGCTCCAATCTAATTTTTAAGGTAGTATTTTCTTCAGTGGTCTTTTGGACCTCCTTTTCCATTTGGCTAATTCTGCCTTTCAAGGCATTCTTCTCCTCATTGGCTTTTTGGAGCTCTTTTGCCATTTGAGTTAGTCTATTTTTTAAGGTGTTATTTTCTTCAGTATATTTTTCAGTATTTTTTTGGGTCTCCTTTAGCAAGTCATTGACTTGTTTTTCATGGTTTTCTCGCATTCTTCTCATTTCTCTTCCCAATTTTTCCTCTACTTCTCTAACTTGCTTTTCCAAATCCTTTTTGAGCTCTTCCATGGCCTGGGACCAGTTCATGTTTTTCTTGGAGGCTTTTGTTGTAGGCTCTTTGACTTTGTTAACTTCTTCTGTCTGTACGTTTTGGTCTTCTTTGTCACCAAAGAAAGAATCCAAAGTCTGAGACTGAATCTGGGTGTGTTTTTGCTGCCTGGCCATATTCCAGGCCAACTAACTTGACCCTTGAGTTTTTCAGTGGGGTATTACTGCTTGTAGAGTTTAGAGAACTATGTTACATGCTTGGGGGATGCGCCAGCTCTGCTACACCAGCACTGCTCCTTCCCCAAGAACCCCCAACCTGGACTGGACTTAGATCTTCAGCAGGCTGTGCACTCTTGCTCTGATCTGCCGCTTAATTTCTCATAGCAGGTGGGCCTGGGGCTGGAAGCAACTGCAGCTGTACTTCTGTAGCTGCCCCACCTTCGCTGCCCCTGGGGCGGTAGCCGAACCTCAAACTTCTTCCACTCCTTCAGCTTTTCCCACTAACCTTCTCCGTAGTCTTTGGTGTTTGTAGGTTGAGAAGTCTGGTAACTGCCGCAGCTCACTGATTCAGGGCGCTAGGGCCCACTCCGCCCGTCCGGCTCCTGGTCTGGTTGGTCTGCGCTGCTCAGGCTGGGCTCTGCTCCGCTCCGCTCCCAGCTCCCAGCTCCCAGCTCCCAGTTCCGTGTGGGATAGACCTAACCCAGAGACCATCCAGGCTGTCCTGGGCTGGAGCCCTGCTTCCCTCTGCTGTTTTGTGCGTTCTGCCGTTCTAGAATTGGTTCAGAGCCATTTTTATAGGTTTTTGGAGGGACTCGGTGGGGAGCTCACGCTAGTCCCTTCTTTCCAGCCACCATCTTGGCTCCACCCCGGGAAGTCTATCTGCCTCTAATTTTAAAATATTTGTTAAAATTGTATTTATTACAGCATTATTTTTTATTGTGAAATACAGGGATATTTATATGCATATGCATACATTTAAAAATATATTTGCATGCTGGTATTTCTATATTGGTGGTTCTTATCCTGGGGTCTATGGACTTGTTTCTAAGATACTTTGAGAGATGTATTTCAAGGTAATTAGTTTCCTTGCTAATCCTATAAATTTTATTTTGTGTATTTCAAAACTTTATTCTGAAGAGAGATTCATAGGCTTTGTCAGACACCTGAAGAGGTCCATGACAAAAAAGCTAAGAACTCTTGATTTATATCTACATGTACATTCATGTATCCACATCTGTATCTATATCTATCATTTACATCTATATCTTTATCTTCTCTGTCTCTGTCTCTCTGTCTCTTTCTGTCTCTCTACATGTGTGTGTTTCTTTGTCTTTCATCAAACCCTACCTATTCATTTCTCTCTCTCCTCTTGCTGTCCACCTCTATCTTTCTATATAATTATGTATCTAAACTATATATAAATCAAGCTTTGATAATGTGTTTTATTTTATACACCACAGTGATGTGCTCTACTCTCTCCACCCCCTATTGAATTCTTTTTTGTTACAAAAGAATACAGCTGAGCAAAATCAACTGACAATGAATGTCTCTGACAATACATACAACATTCCTTCCCCGTGGTCCTCCAATCTCTCTCCAGAAAGAAGGGAACATGTGTTTCATGATCTTTCCTCCAGGATCAAAACTCATTGTTATGTTTCATCTGAGTTTGGTTCTCATTGGAAGCTATTGTGTGTTGAGTGTTACTTTGTTGCATTTCCAGCAGGTGGCAGGATGTCTCAGAAATCTCACCTAGGAATCCTGTTTTCAGTGTCCTGGAACTCCATCAAAATCCTTATCTGGCAAACTCTTAGCTGGACTAATAAAACAAGGGTTCTTTTATTAGAAGTGGCCACAAAACTTGCCTATTAACAGTTCCACTGGGGCAAAGAAAATGAAAACAAACTAGAATCAGTCAATAAGCATTTAAATTTTTTTCCATGCTTTTTAAATTTTTAATTATTTATTATATTTATTATAATTTAGTTAAATTTAATTATTTAATTTTTAATTATTTCAAAATTGAAATAATTTTATTTATTTTATTAAATATTTCTCAATTACATGTGAAAAAATTTAGCAACTATTTTTTAAACTTTTGAGTTCCAAATTCTCTCTCTCCCTGTCACCTCTATTCCCTCCTCTCTCTCTTTGAAAAGGCAAATACTTTGGTTTCAATTATATGTGTGAGTGTAAGGCCACAGATCAGTTCTGTCCCTTTTATGCCAATGTAAGGATGCACACCATCCAAAGGTACAGTCCCACTGTTATGGGAAGGGACTGAGACTGAAGAAAGAAGGGCAGTCCATGCCAGTTTGGGGATATATGTGTAAATTTATTAGGGTTTATTGGGTTGATTAGGGGAGTTTACTCACAAGATTACTGCTTTGTGATATAGTTTGAATTATGGAACTGCTAGGCCAGTATCCTACACATTTAAAAAAATCAATTGCCTTGATATTTTCGACCTTTTGCTTTTCCAGATGGATTTTGTTATTATTTTTTCTAGCTCTATAAAATAGTTGGTAGTTTGATTAGTAAGACACTGAATAATAAAATTAATTTAGGTAGATTTGTCATTTTTATTACATTGGTGTGGTCTATCCATTAGCAGTTAATATTTCCTCAGTTGTTTAGATCTGTATTTGTATGAAACATATCTTGCAATTGTGTTCATATAATCCCTGAGTTTGTCTTGGCAGGTAGACTGCCAAGTATTTTATATTGTTTGCAGTTATTTTAAATGGAATTTCCATCTCTTCCTACTGTGTTTTGTTGGTAGAATATAGAAATGCTGATGATTTATGTGGATTTATTTTATATCCTGGAGCTTCGTTTAAGTTGTTAATTGTTTCAACTAGTTTTTTAGTTGACTAAGTATACCATTATATCATTTGCAAAGAGGGATAGTTTTGTTTCCTCATTGCCTATTTTTACTCCTTCAGTTTCTTTTTCTTGTCATTACTATAGCTAACATTTCTAGTACAACATTGAATAAGAGTAGTGATAATGGACATCCTTGTTTCACTCTTGGTCTTATTGGAAAGGCTTCAAGTTTACTTCCATTATAAATAATGCTTGTTCTTGGTTTTAGATAGATACTACTCATCATTTTAAGAAAGGTTCATTAATTCCTATGTTTCCTAGTGTTTTTAATAGGAATAAGTATTGTATTTTATGAAAGGCTTTTTTTGTCAAAGATTTTTAAATAGGAATAAGTATTGTATTTTATCAAAAGCTTTTTTCTTCATCTATTGATATAATCAAATGATTTTTGCTGTTACTGTTACTGATTGTGGTCAATTATACTGATATATTTCCTAATATTGAATCAATTCTGTATTCCTGGCATAAATCCCACCTGTTCATAGTGTGTGATCTTTGTTATATATTTCTGTAATATCCTTGCTAGTATTTATTTAAAATTTTACAGCGATAGTTTATAGTTTTCTTTCCATTTTTTGGCTCTCCCTGGTTTAGGTATCAAACCCATATTTGTGTCACAAGAGGAATTTGGTACAATTTCTTCTTTGCCTATTTTTTTCAAACAATTTATATAGTATTGGGATTAATTATTTCTTAAATATTTTGTAGAATTCACTTGTGAATCCATCTGGCCCTAAAGATTTTATTCTTAGGGAGCTCATTATGTCCTGTTTAATTTCTTTTTCTAAGATAGGGTTATTTAAGTATTTTATTTCCTCTTCTGTTAATCTGGGAAGCTCATAGTTTTGTAAATATTTATCCATTTCACTTAGATTGTCAGTTTTACTGATGTATAATTTGACAATATAACTCCTAATAATTGCTTTAATTTTATCTTCATTGGTAGTTCATTTACCCTTTCCACTTTTGGTCCTAATAATTTGGTCTTCTTTTTTTTTTAAATCAAATTAAGCAAGGATTTATTTTATTTTTTTTCCTAAGACCAGCTCCTAGTTTTATTTATTAGTTCAGTGTTTTTTTACTTTCAATTTTATTAATCTCTCCATTGATTTTCAGGATTTTCTACTTTGGTGTTTAATTGGGGATTTTTAATTTGTTCTTTTTCTAGTTTTTAAAATTGTGTGCCCAATTCATTCTGCTCTTTTTCTCTTTCATTGATCATGCATTTAGTGATATAACTTTCCCCCTAAGTACTGCTTTGACTACATTTCACAGATTTTGGAATGTTGCTTCACTATTGTCATTCTCTTTAATGAAATTATTGATTGCTTCTATGATTTGTTCTTTGACCCCCCATTTTTTAGGATTAGATTATTTAGTTTCCTATTAACTTTTAATTTATACTTAAATCATCCATTATTAAATGTAATTTTTATTGTGTTATGATCTGAAAGGGGAACAATTAATATTTCTGTTTTTCTGCATTTTGTTGTGAGGTTTTTAATGTCTTAAAACCTGGCCAATTTTTGTGAAAGTGCCATGTCCAGCTGAGAAAAAGACATACTCATTTTTATTCCCATTCTGCTTTCTCCGTATCTCTATCATATCTAATTTTTCTAAGACTATTCATCTCCTTGACATCTTATTTATTTTATGGTTAGATTTATCTAGCTCTGAGAGGAGAAAGTATACTAGTGTAGTTTTACTGTCTTTTTTTCTCCTGTAATTCAATTAACTATTCCTTTAAGAATTTTGATGCTATACCATTTGGGGCATATATGTTTAGTATAGATATTACTTCATTGTCTGTGGTACCTGCTTATCCATTTTAATTGGATCTATTTTTCCTTCCGTAAATTTTCAATTCCTCAGAAGTGGTTGCTGTTGTTGTATGTCCTTCATTTTTGAAGAAGACCAATGACATCTTGGGGTGATTTTTTAACTTACCCCTGATTTAAGTGAGGCAAAATTGCATAAAGTCGTTAGCCTCATTCTTTCTTCCTGAGTTATCAGAGTCCGGTGGCAGGACAAAAGTCAAGACGACTGGTGGTGGCCTGGGATGCAGGCCATATGTATCAGACCTTAGCCTGACAAAGTTCTAATAGCTCCGCAGTGCTTACTTCAGCCACCTTTATGGCTGTTGGAGTAAATTGTTCTTATCTGCCCATTCCACCAGGGGAAGTCTTCACATGCTTAGGATAGACATCCATCAATTCACCAACAGGTTTGTGGCTTGTCAATTACCCTCAACCTGGATTAGCCCATCTGCTGAAATGGTTTACTGTGTGTGGCTGCTGTGCATGCTACAGCTTCTTGGACCCACTGGTCAGAGTTGGGTCATATGGACACCAAAGGTGGATGAACAGCCCTGAAAAGGGCTTGGCAAGACCTTACACCAGAGATGCTAGTCTTCCTGAACACTCCATTTACACTGAAGTGGTACGATCTAAAGAGAGTATTGGTCAGGTTGTCCTGGTCTCTACTCTGGTTTGCGAGTGACCATATGTATTGTCTTCTGCCCTGAAACTGTGGGACTGTGATCAGGGTGTCCACTCCCTTGTAGCCAGGATCTCTAGCGTGCTTGTGCTCCTCATTGCCCTGGGACTGTGACCCGGGACCAAGTATTGGCAAAACAACAGAGTCCTACACCTAGTGTGATCTAAGAGTTCACTGTAATCTTCTTCTGACCAGTTGTCCAACCCCCTTACCATCTGTGGGCAGAGAGCTTCAGAAGTCACTGCTACAGATTCAGTTGCCCCCAAGGCCTCCTGCTGGCTTGTGGCAGACATAGCTTGCTACTGGCTAACTGATATAGGGCCCTGAACTCTACTGTTGTTTTGCTGGGCACAGCATGCACTGGACTGCATTTTCCTCTTATCCCAGGGAGAGAGATCTTTCCTGCTGACCTTCTAGACTTTCTTGGGCTGGAATATTGTTTCACCTCATCCTTTCACTGGTTTTTACCATTTTAGAATTCATTTTGTGCCAGTGTTTTAAAGTTGTTCCAAGGGAAATTTTAAAGAGTTCTGGAAAGTCCCTGCCTTTACACCTCCATCTTCTCTTCACCTCCTATCATCTCTTTCTACTGTAGCAGCATGCCCTCTGAAGACCACTCCTCCAACTTGCACTGGCATTGGATGGTAGGATGCCCGGGGGAGCAGTTGTTACCTTGGTTTCTAGGGATGACCCTGTGGGAGACTACATCCAACATTGTAGCTTATGAGACCTACTATTAAATACTACCCATAAGTATTCAGCCAGTAGATGGTTCTTCAAAAAGACATTTACTCCAGTGACATAGAAAAAAAAAATTACAAAGTATTCCAAGTAGACACATACTTACAGTACAATAGTCATGATGCACAGGTGTAAGAAATACAAATGCCTGCAGCAACTTATAGCTTCAGAACTGAAGACCTTCCTTGTCTTTTCTTCTCTGGAGAGTCTTCATAAAGTTCACTGTGGCTCAGGGCATTGGAGATGGGTAAGTTGCTCTTCTGTTAGCTGGGCTTATTCTTCATAGGACTCCCAGGACGCTCTAATGAATAGGCTGATCTGCTGCTGGGCTGTCTCCTCACTGGAAAGAGCTGATGCCAATATGGGCGGGTACAGGGGCATGACTGCTGCTATATTGTGCCATGTAGTTTGCTTGGCTGCTGAGCTTGGCTAATGTCAGTCTGGGCTACACTGGTTATTTGGCTACTGGGATGATTTTTACTGAATGGATCAATCTGCTTGGATCCCTGGGCTTGCTCTTTGATGGATAACGGTACTTCCCACCGCCTCCAGCCACTAGGTTAGCTTGGTGTTTGTCTGCTGTTTTTGCTTGGATGTTATATTGCTCCTGTCCTCTGTATTGCAACTGTTCTTTTTCAGAAAAGTCAGAGAACCTTATCCTAGGATAGGCAGAGGGCTGTCCTATTTGACTCCTCAGATCTTTGGCCTTGAATTTTGTCCCCTCTCAAGCAGGAGGTATGAACTCTCTTGTTAGAGATTTCTTCCCCTTTGAGAGTTAGTTAATTTCAGTGAAGTACCCCACCCTTCCTTAGGGTGACACGCAAGTTACAGTTCCCAGATTTCTGTTTGGACCCTATGCAAGTGAACAGCTGGGGACAAAGGTATTGAGATAGTCAGGATTGCCATTTAAATGGGACACACCTTTATACCAGGAATTTCTTGTGGGACTTATCAAAATAGCATCCAATGTAAGATCTCCCTCCTATGGAATATTAAAGTGGCATTTACCTAGAACACTGTAGGCACAATCTTGCTAGCAGCTGCTGTAGGGGTGTAAGACCCACCAACAACCAGCACACAGAAGGCCTGCTAACACAGGTTCTTTTGATCTGCTTTACTAAGGAAAGTAACTTTAAGAGGTTAACAATCTCAGTTTAATCAAACATACATATGTAATTCATTTAGTTCAGGGGAAAAAGATCAGCCCCCTGAACTTCAAGGCAAATACAAACAAATTACAGACATCAACAGACACACCTCATCTGATTCAAATCACAATTCGTGGTTACCAGAGAAGCACCAATATCTGGGTTACAAAGCTGGGGGCAATTACGGTTTGCCCAGAGTCTCAACACTCCTTCCATGAGTGTGTCCCCAAAGTCAAACACCAAGCTCCCCTCAATTATATCCTGTTTGGAGCCCTGAGGGCTCTGACCTCACCCAGGCTGGGTGTGTGAAAGTTCCCCATCCCCAGTATTACATCATATACAAGTCAACAGCTCCTGATTATCTTAAAGTTGAGAAACAGCTGAGAAAAATTCCAAGATAAAGATAGCAAAAAGGTTTCCAAACCATTCAAACAAAAGGGAGACTTGATAGTCTGAGCATCCCAAAAAGGAAGAACTGGGAAAAGTCTTGATTGCCTTAACAAAGACCCATCCCCTTTAGCCTATTTGCCTATCTCAATTATCTCTTCCTCTTGGTAGTCATTGGTTAGAAGGGCAAGTAAATTTTCAAACTTCAACATATGACTTCACTTGAATGCTGAAGGACAAAGATATACTGAGAACTCACCATATTCACCATATTCTTTCCTAAGTTGCTGTTCAATTTCTACATCAACCAAGCCTCATCATTCTGACCTTTTTCCTCAGCCCTTTCTCCATTGGAGAGATTACTTAACATGTTGCATATGTGAGGAGGTGTTCATATCTTTGACTACAAGGCAGGAGGAGGCAGGGGAGGAGTACCTAGATCAATGCTGCTTATTGTAATGTCCAATTATTTTAGGCATAAGGCCAAATTTCTGCCCATTGATTTTCATGGATTTTCAGAAACCATGTAATTGTATCCCAGAGAATTAGAAAGAGGCTACACACTCTAAATAATTACGGAAGAAACTACTTGTAAGATTGGCAATGGATGGGCATTGTTTTTTAGGAGAAACTTCTTTACACAATCTTAGAACACTAGTCTGAAATAGGACAGGACTTTTGTTTCAGGAAATTGAGATAAGCTTGCAAAGAATTTTTGGATAAACAATTTTCAAACATAGAGGCTCACTATGAATATGTTGTTTTTGGAAAAACCCTGGGTTTGGAATCATATGATGTCTGGTCAAATCCAGTCTTGGGACTTACTACTTGTGTGACCTTTGAGGAAGCCATTTCCTTTCCCTCAGTCTCAGTTTCCTTCCCTGCAAAATGAATGAGTTGGACTGGATGGTTTCTCTAATATCTTACTTTGACTCCTTTGATACTAAAACCTCTCCTGTTAAGGCTATGAATGTGTCATTCAAAAGAGAAAGAAAACGAGTACACGATTATATTATTTGCATCAGCAAGGAAGTTTATTGAAATATAAGTAATTAGGAACAGAAAGTTTCCTTATGAATAGTTTTCATAGAAGCATACTCTCTGGTAAAGTGAAAAGGAATAGGAAAGCAACCATGAGAAACCTTTTAGACACTTTGTATTTAAAAAGAGAAAAAGTGCCCATGACCATTAGGAAGGATGGAGATTTTCTTTGTCTGACATTGATATGTTGCAGTCTAGGGAAAGAGATTTTTGCATGTCAACACTGGTTAATAGGAGTGCTTCTTGGTCTCTGATTCCACTCTGGATGAAAGAACTCTACCATCAGGGGCCACCTCTTCAACAATGGTCTTGATCAAATGGCTTCTATTAGAATCTGTAGGTGAAAAGTGACCAATATTGGTATTTCTCCTATATAATGAAGAGTGCTCCTCTTCAGTGAAATTGAGGAGAGTTTTAGCAGCCTCCAGAGCTGCACTTGAGCAAGGAAAACTAACAAGTAGCAGTGAGTGAACTCATTAACTGCAATACCCTCCTATAATCAGAGAAATTATGGTTTGGTCTCTGAAAGGCACATTTGTCAACCAAAATGTAGACACATAACATACATTTCTAATCTAAAGGAGAAACAATGGCCCCTCATGAGTTTTATTCAAAATTTCAGGTTTGAATTATTTTCTACCATGTCAATATTCAAGGATGTGTGCTTTTGTTAGTGTGGGTCTTCCCTTTGCCAGCATAGGTTACAACCCTTTAGCATTCACTAGATGGCCTTCTAGAGTTGCCCAGACCAAAATTTTCCTCATTATTTAGCCAACTTAATAAGGTGCTTCTCCAAGGTTAGCTAGGGTGGTTCACAAATAACAGATTCCTAATCAGTTATTTGGCTCATATTCAAAGTCTTGCCTCTAGAACCTTCCAGAGCTTGCTCTGGACTCCTGTGTTCTTTGTCAAAGAATCTCTCTCTCTCTCTCTCTCTCTCTCTCTCTCTCTCTCTCTCTCTCTCTCTCTCTCTCTCTGTCTCTCTCTGTCTCTGTCTCTCTCTCTCTCTCTCTGTCTCTCCTAATGTTCAAGGGAGATGTTGCTTCAATTGAAATGACTTTTAGTGAGAGTTAGCCCAAGAGAAAACACACAATTATATCTAAAGCCTATATTTTTAGCTTCAAAATTATTATCAAAAGAATTTCTTTCTGAAAACAGAAACTTTCTTTAATGCTTTTGTGTTTCCAAACTTAAGAAGAATGAAAGGAAAAAAAGACCGCATAATCAAAACCCACAAGAAGTTAAAATGGGTTCTATTACCCTACTTAGTTTCTGCTGACCTTGTTCCAGAGCTGTTTTTAGAAGGAGATTCTCCACCAGATACAATGCTTTCTCCTTGTCCTCCAATTGAACCTCCTCTGGAGACAGAACTTTTGAATTCTCTGCTGCCGCCAGAGCTTCCTTCATATCCAGCACTGGAGTTACCACCCCCCTGAACAACACTGGATCTTGTACCATATACTGCACCACCAGAGTTTCCTCCATATCCACCAGAACTTCCTTCATGGCCACCACCTCCAGATGTGCTACCAGAAATATAATAAAGTAGATAAAAATTAACGATTAGTTATCCATAAACATTATAAAATGTATATCCTTCTCCCCAGAATTTCTTAGACACTTTGAGAAGCTAAAAAATTTGAGAAGAGATTGATGGTAAAGTGTGATGGTGTCTCTCCTACTAGGGGAAACCGAGATGGGTGGTTCACTTGAGTTTGGGCATTCTGATCTTCAGTAGGGTTAAAGCTGATTGGATATCATCAGTAAATAAGAAAATAAGTCACCAATACATAAAATATCATTAATAAATTGGTGTCCCAGGGCACCCATATGATGAACTCTTAGGATCAGTAGGCTACCTAATGAGGTGTAAATCATCCCATATGGGAAACACAGAGCAGGTAAAAGAACTCATGGCAGTTAGTATGGAATCAAGCCCATGAATGGCAAGATAGGGAGAAGTAGAAGAAAGAGAAAGAGAAAAGGGGGGGGGGGGAGAGAGAGAGAGAGAGAGAGAGAGAGAGAGAGAGAGAGAGAGAGAGAGAGAGAGAGAGAGAGAGAATTTAAAGACATTTGAAAAAGGTGTCTTCTTGGTCATGATGATCATTCCTTGGCCAAAATCGGGGAGGATCAACACAACATTTCAGACAGTGCTATGTATTCCTCCTCTAACAACTCTTTGCTTCTCAAAAACTGGGAGAAGTTCCCCTACCTAGAAAACTAGTAGGCAGGAGAATTTCCAACAGTGGTGTTTCTGTCACTCACCCTCCTCCCTCTAGCAGGCTGCGATACATCTGAATTTCATTCTCCAGGCGGATCTTGATATTGAGGAGCACCTGGTATTCTGAATTCTGGCATTCTGTTTCAGCTCTGATCTGCTGTAACTGCTCTTCCAGAGCAGTGATCTGGCCCTGGATTTGTGAAAGCTGAATGCAGTAACGACCTTCTGTCTCTGCCAGGGATGCTTCCAGGGATTGTTTCTGAGAAGGAGAGGAGAGTTGTATGAATTGACAACATCATTGATTAAATGGGATATAACAAAACTCTTTCTAATTAGAAAATTCATGGAGGAATGAAGAACTTTGACTACACTTGGAAATACGTGACCTGATGTAGTTTTAGCTATTTAGCAATTTCAGACCTATACAACCCACAGTTTTGGCTCTGATATGGGGTCTTTGGTGTATTTCAATAGCCTGATACTACATATGATGTTCCTTTTTCTCTGTTGTCATCATTGTCAAGTCATTCAGTCATTTCCAACTCTTTATGGCCCCATGGACCATAGCAAGCCAGGCTCTTCTATCTTCCACTATCTCTCAAAGTCTTTCCAAGTTCATGTTCATTGTTTCCATGACACTATCTATCCATCTTCTCCTCTGTCACCCCCTTTTCCTTTTATCATCAATCTTTCCCAACATTACGGTCTTTTCCAATGAGTCCCACCTTCTCGTTATGTGGCCAAAGTATTTAAACTTCATCTTCAGTATTTGACCTTCCAGCGAATAGCCTGAATTAATTTCTTTAAGTATTGATTTGACTACCTGCTGGCTAAGGGACCCTCAAAAGTCTTCTATAGCACCACAATTGGAAAGCACCAGTTCTGTGGTGCTCAGCTTCCCTTACTCTCCAGCTCTCATTGTTATTGGAAAAACCAAAGCTTTGATTATATAGGCCCTTGTCAGCAAGGTAATATATCTGCTTCTTAGTATGCTGTCCAGATGGGCCATAACTTTCCTTCCCAGGAGCATGTGTCTTTTAATTTCATGGCTTCATTCACTATCTGCAGTGATCTTTGAGCCAAAGAATATAAAATCTGACACTGCTTCCATTTCTTCTTCATCTATATGGCGTGAGGTGATGGGATCAGTTTCCACGATCTTAGGCTTTTACTTCAAGCCATCTTTCAAGCCAGCTTTTATACTCTTGTCTTTCACCCTCATGAAGAAGGCTTAAAGAGATATTCCCTAATTTGGTGAACGTTCACCCATGGGATCACAAAGTTGAATAGGAAAGCTTAAAAAATGAATTCTCTAAAACTTTGTACTTTCTTGAGAAATGCCTTAAAACACTTTGGAAACCCAGAGCTTATGTTATGGAAAGAGAGAGTTCATTGTTAACTTACCAGGGCCAGTTGTGACTGTAGTTCAATCTCCAAAGCTTGTACACTGCGTCTCAATTCAGTGATCTCGGATTTGTGGCTGGATACTTGTTCCGCATTGGTATCGATCTCTATGGTCAGCTCCTTGCTCTAGGATCATAAAAGCAAAGGAGAGGAGAGAGAGAAAAGAATCATTAGAAGACAACGACCACATTCATGGTCTTTATGATGAGAATTTTAGGAATAAGTAATTTTCACCTTTTCATTGAACCAGGCTTCAGCATCTCTACGGTTTTGTTCAGCTATTGCCTCATATTCGGTTCTCATGCGGTTCAGATATTCAGTCAGATCCACTCCTGGAGCAGCATTGATTTCCACATTCACATCTCCAGTGGACACATTCTGAAGATCTTTCATTTCCTGTAGGGGAAGGAGAGCTCATAATGTGACTACAGTTTTCATGACTATAGTGAGAATTTAGGAGATTGGGGTGTGGCATGGTGGGATGAAACAGAATTTTGTCTTACCTCCTCATGGTTCTTTTTCAGGAAGGTCAACTCCTCATTCAAGCTTTCAAGCTGCATTTCTAGGTCAGTCTTGGCCAAGGTCAGATCATCCAGGACTCTGCGCAGGCCATTAATGTCAGCCTCCACACTTTGACGCAGGGTCACTTCATTTTCATACCTGAAAGAGACATGGTATAATCAGTAGTATAACTCAATCTAGTGAAAAGAATATCTTTTGGGGGAGGAGAGAATAGGAAAGAGGAGCTTGAGAAAATGTAAAGTAACAGAATACAATACAATATAATAAAACACCATACCATATCAATCCAAATAATATAGTACACATTAACTAAGCACCTACTGTGTACAGAGTATTATTCTGGATCCTTGAGAAATTGTGCTAGTCTGAAAGAAGGATCAACTCTATTACTAATAGAATTGTAGCTATTAATATCTTGATTATTATCGTATAGTTTCTTGATTATTAATAGATTTCATTTCATAGTGTGATAACCAATTGATTTCATATTTTATTTCAGCATGTTCATTCTATTTCACATACAAATGATAGTAACAGTTGAGGAAAAGTAGTAACGTTCAAAATGACTTAGAAGTTATTTGCAAAGTATTACTGATCTCAAATATATTGGAAGATATTTCTGATAATCTGGAAAATATTTAATTTTGAATGGATTTTTAAAATTTTACCAGACAGGATGTGCCATTTGGGGGCCATTGGAAACTCATTTTGGATTTGTTGAGCAATTGCCCTCACAAAATTCGTGTCTGACAATTTCAGAAGCACATGCTTCTTATTCCCTTTGCTTACTTCAGTCTGAAGTCATCAGCAGCCAGCCTGGCATTGTCAATTTGCAGCAGCACATTAGCATTGTCAGTACTTAGATTCAAGATCTGTAGAGCAAAAATAATTGAGAAAGAGGTCATGTATATGGATTTTTGCAAAAGGCCATACTTCTTAAGAACTGACCATCTCACAGAGTTCTATGGGGATACTTCTGTCATTTACGAATGACATATAGTTCAGTCACCTGTTTCCTAAAGCTTGGATCTTCTAGGATTTCTGAAGTCATGCCTTTTCTGACAAGGCACTTAGTCTTTTTACTCAGCAATTGAAATCTCTGATCTTATCCCACCATATTATTTCACTAACTCCAGGATACTTCTGACTGATTTGCCCCTTTCTCTTTATATTCTTAAGTTAGATTTGACCTATTAGATCTGAATTTTAGATATTCTTGGAAGATATGAATTGCATCTCTCTTGCTTCCAACTGGAAGAATTCACACTTCTAGAAAATGTAAGAGAGAGCAAATTTCCATGAGTTTGGAAAATATTTTATTCATCCTGATAAAACTAGCAGATATTTTTCCTCCCATTCTGATGATTTTTCAATTTTTCCTTTTGTAGCTTCTCCCTTTTATTCTTTGATCATACTTACTTTCTTCAGGAATTTCCTGGAGGCCCAATAGCTGTCAGCATCTGACATCTTTGTTGATCAATAATGATTTCTTATTATATGTTGGGTAAAGATCTCTTTCCCTCAACTTTTCTAATTTTAGATCATACTTAATTCATAATTCAATTCCAAAGATCAGGAATAAAATAAGCTATAATAATTTTTCAGCCTCATATTTCTTGATTTAAGATTTTTTTATCTCAATTATTTTGGGGATGGGGATAGGGGAGAGGAGAGTGGGACTGGATCTGTGATTTCATTGCTCTAAGTAGCTGCCAACGAGAACCTCCCTCTTATAATGCAGTTCAGCACCTACTCTCAAACTCAAAGTCTAAGAGAGTTGCCTAGGGAAAGGAAGTGGTTAAGTGACTTGTCTTGGGTCATGTAACTGCTACGCATCAGAGGAAACAGTTACTACTTACATTCACTCTGTGCTATGATGGCCCCAAAATATCCATTAAGTGGTGCTTGGGCAGGGACCTATTGTCATCCAATCCATGAGATCCAGACTAAATTGGGTTTAAGACTTGGTCTCTGAGAAAGGAATCTAGGTAGTAAACCCCAACTTAACTAGGGAGCTTTTGGCCATCAAAATTTACCTTCCTTCGGGCAGAACACCCTCAGGGAATAGGGAGAAGAGGAGAGGAGAGGGGAAGGGAGGGGAAGAGAGGAGAGGAGAGCAAGAGATGAGTTGCCTAACTGGAACTGGCTAGCTGGTTGCCCCTTCAGGCAGCTCAGACTACTCACAGTAGTCCTTCATTCAAACATAGTTTGTCCTTCATTCTCAAAGAAGACTATTACATCAGGAAGATAGATGATGACATGACTTGCAGTTGACTCTGATTTAAGTGAGGAGGGCTGTGCAAGGTCACCAGTCTCATTTTCTCCTCTAGAGCCATCTGGGTCCAGTGGCCAGATGGCAACCCCGAGGGTCTTCCCCTCCTAGTTCGATTGTTTTTCTTTTTTTATTAAAGGGGCCATCCCTTGACTCACTTCTTAAAGAGGCCTACTCACTGAATGGGCTTTGCCCCACTCAAAGTGAGAACTTGAAAAGACCTTAGCTTAAAAACACCAAGGTCTCCCATTGTATCCTGGGCCATCTCCAATTGAATTGAAGAATATCTGGCCATTGGACTCAGATGGCTCTGGAGGAGAAAGTGAGGATGGTGACCTTGCCCAGCATTCCCTCACTAAAATCAAAGTCAATTGCAAGTTATGTCATCATTTCCCTGATGTCATGGTCCTCTTGGAGAGCAAACGGCAAACCACATCAAAGGAAGTTTGAACCTAGGTCTCCTCACTCTAAGACCCCCAATTGTTATCTAAAATATAAGACTAAGAAATAAGCACAAGACTGGTTCAGAAGCAGTATAAATTATGTTTCTTACCTGATCCTTAAGTTCTTTGATTTGGTCATAGTAATGAGAGTAGTCACGAGGTTCTTGCCGATTTGCGTTGCCACGTTTCTCATACCATTCCTTGATTTTTTGCTCTAGCTCAGAGTTAGATGCCTCTAGAGCTTGTACTTTGTTCAGGTAGGAGGCCAGGCGGTCATTCAGGTTCTGCATGGTGACCTTCTCGTTGCCTGTGAGGAGGCCTCCATCGCCTCCCCCAAGGACTCCACCAAAACTGACTCCACCAAAGCTTCCTCCACCATAGCTAACACCATCAAAGCTACTCCCAATATAGCTGCCACCACGAAAGCCTCCTCCAAGGCCCCTTACTGATCCACTGACAAAGCCCCCTTGTGAGCAGCTGCCATAGCTAGCACCCCCACCTGAACTAAATCCTCCACCAAGAGAGCCAAGCATATAGCCAGAGCCTCTACTGCTTGAGACTCTGACAGATGAACCTCCTCCTCCACTGCAGGAGGAAGAGTAATGTTTGCTGGAACTATATCTCTGGGACATAGTGATGCAGTAGAGGTTCAGCTCAAGCAATGCTTGCTACCCAGAGACTGTGGCAATCCTTTATATATTGAGCTGGGAGGGTGTGTCCATGCGAAAGATTTTCTTCTCACTGAGCTGTCTTCTTTTTGCCAATTTAGCATTATTGTAACTAATAACCAATCTGATACATCTTGGTGTGTGTTTTGTCCTTAAAACACATAGGACATTTATGTTGAAATGAAAGATGGGTGGAGCTCAGTAGAGACTCTTTATCATTATTCTTTTTCATCTTTTGCAGAACATTGAGCAATTGGTAAAAAAAAAAACAAACTATAATCTCAGCAGAAAAAGGAATGCAAATGATGTATCTAGTATTAAACTTGTCAATCTCTCTCTGTCTCTGTCTCTCTGTCTCTATCTCTGTCGCTCTCTCTCTGTCTCTCTCTGTCTCTCTCTCTCTCTCTATGTCTCTCTCTCTGTCTCTCTCTCTTGCTCTCTCTCTCTCTCTCTCTCTCTCTCTCTCTCTCACACACACACACACACACACACACAGAATTCTTCTCCAGAAAAAAGCAAAAATCATGGCAGATGGTACTCCAAGTGATAGCCTGAAAAAAGTAATTCAAAAGTTGTGATTTATTGGAACAACCAATAATGTGAATGAATATTATAAGCCCTGGTGCAGATGCCAAGGCTCTTTCATGAAGTTGAAGGGATTAACTAGTTCTTTAAATGAATAACTCACAGTGCTTCAGAGCTATTATTTACATGGGATTCATAAGAGTCACAAATACCTAATTTAGGAAGTGCCCATATATTTCTCTCCAGAAAATCTTTTCTTCCAGAGAGTGAGAACTTACTGACCTTTTGCCTAAAAATGGTGATGATTAATCTTTTTGAGAGAGCAGCCTTTAAATTGAAAGGATTTATTTATATCATTGAGTTTTTTTCATCTACTGAACACATGAAGTCATGCCAGATTTTTTTTGCCTTTTAACTCATCCATCATCATTGAAGTGTTAGATTTTGTTGATCTCAAGGAGTATAGCATATGAGCTCAAGGCCCCCAGGCTGGTGTTGTGAATTCTGAAATCCTTCCTTCCATTCCAGCTCTCAAGTTCTAAGATGGTGGGATTCTGCCATACTCTGCTCACATTCATCTTCCATTTAGTGAATCTTTATGAAACATTATCTAGGTACAAGACACCGTGCCTGTCATTGGGAGTACCAAGATAAAAAGTAAACTATCACCTTCCTTCAAGGACCTTTGGCTTTTAGAGGCATGAGAGGGACACAGTGAATATAACGGTGTGTGTATGTATACATCTGTCTATCTATCTATCTATCTATCTATTTATCTATCTACATATATGTGTAGACATACATACATATATTAACACGTATGTGTGTACATCCATATGCACTTACAAAAGACATATATATCTATATTTAGTAAAGCACAGCAAAGGAAGTACAGCAAAATAAAGTAAATATGTAGTATAGCAAAGTAGATCTAAGGAATTTGACAGGGGAGAGAGTACTAACTTTTTTTAGTGAGTAGAAAGGTTTCACAAAGGTGATGATGGGTTGGCCATTGAAGTTAGTTACCAAGAATTTATTAAATGCTTACTATGTGCTCTGATCTAACATCTGTAAAATGGGGGTGATAGCAGCACCTACCTCCTAAGGTTGTTGTGAAGATAAAAAATTTGTTATAAATTTCTTTGTAAATTTTAAAGTTCTATAGAGATGCTAACTACTATATGATAGCATTTTGGATTCCTCTGGACTGATCATATTCTGTATTAAGGTCATGATACACATGTCTTATCTACCCTAATGGAAAGAGCAGGGAATTTTATTTTATTTCCTCTTTGTTTCCCCAGCACCTTAACAATGAACAATTGACCAGTATTTATCAAATAGAAGAAGAGTGCATCTAGTAAGGGAGATGAGACATACTGTATGTATGAAGATATGACTAATGGAATGAGTAGCTAGAAGTTCAGAAGAGAGAGGGACCTTTTGGCCTGGAATCGACAAGAAATCTTTGTGAAGAAGGCAGAAGTGAATCTTAATCTTCCTTGAAGAGTGGACAGTACTTTTTGATAGTAGCCTCCAGTGTGTTGTTTTTATTTTCTAATTTATTTTTATTTTTAGTTTACAACACTTAGTTCCAGAAACTTTTGAGTTCCAAATTTTCTCTCTCTTCCTCTCCTCCCCCTCCCACTCAACAGCATGTAATCCAATATATACATATACCTTAACATTAAACTTATTTTCACAACAGTCAAATTGTAAAGAAGAATTATAACCAATGGAATGAACCATGAGAAAGAAGAAACAAAACCAAATGTGTGTGTGTGTGTGTGTGTGTGTGTGTGTGTGTGTGTGTGAGAGAGAGAGAGAGAGAGAGAGAGAGAGAGAGAGAGAGAGAGAGAGAATAGTTTGCTTCAATCTTTATTCAGACTCTAATTCTTTCTCTGGTTGTGGATAGCTTTTTCCATCAGGAGCCTTTTGGAGCTGTCTTAGAACCTTGCATTACTGAAAAGAGGCAAGTCTATCAAAGTTTGTCATCACAGATAACGTGTGTCTTTAATTGTGTACAATGTTCTCCTGGCTCTGCTCCGCTCACTCTGCATGAGATCATATAAGTCTTTCCAGGTTATTATGAAGTGTGTCTGCTCCTCATTTCTTTTTTTTTAAATTTAATTTAATTTTAGACTCTAGGGCCAGAGCACAAATACAGAATAGAGAAAAGAAGCAAAACACATTATAAACGTAAATACAAAGAAGGGAAAAAAGCGTGTCATGTGCATAACAGAATGTAAGAGAGGATTCAAAATATACAGCAATAGATTTTCATTTCAAGAAAGCTTATATAATAAATAATACATGTTGTTTTGAGAATTGTCCGTCTTTTCTTTGCTTCCTTGTGAGTTTTTTTTTGTTCTCTGCTATGCACTTTTTAATTTGTTCTTTTTTCCCCTCCCCCAACCCACCCCCTAAGGCTACAATAAAGTTTAGATATATTTCTCTAGAGCTATAGATATATACATGCACATACATATATACATACATGTGTAGACATATACTTTCCCAAACATACTCTACTCCTGATATTTGTTTTTGTATTTGTGCATATCTCTTGTTTCCTATCTCTCCTGATTCCTCTACTTTACTTCTACTGACTACCTTGCCCTCCTATTACTTGCCTACCCTCCCTCTCCCAGATCCTTCCCCTATCCTCCCATTCCCATAAATCTAAACACCCTTCTATACCCCCTTTTACCTATTCCCTCATTTTTCCCTCTGAATATCCCTCCCTTGTCCTCTCCCCCCTCACTATACCCCTACCATTTTATTTCTTCTAAATTTAGAAGACTTTTATACTCTTCTAAATATGTGTGTATTTTTCCCTCTTAAACCCATTCCTGGTGAAAGTAGGTTACCAGAACTACCAGCCCTCCTCCCCTATATAAATCCTCTGCATCCTTTCTTCCTCTTGCACCTTATTTGTATAAAATGGTTACACTTTTTAGCTGTTTTTAAATGGTTTTACTTTTTAAATTTATATCATAATCACGTTTACCCCCCCTCTTTCTAATGAGGTCTCTAATTATTAATAAGAATCTTAGACATACATTTTACATTTTATGTTACATAAAAGGTAAACAGTCTGTCCTTACAAATCCCTTATAGTCAGTCTTTGGTATGTACCTTATGTTTCTCTTGATTCCTGTGTGTCAAAACTTCTATTAAGTTGAGGATTTCTTTTAACAAAGTCTTGAAAATCTGAGGGTTTAGCAAATGTCCATTTTTTTCGCTCAAGATAATACTTAAATTTGAATGGTATGGTATTTTTGGCCAGAGCCCCAGGTCTTTTGCTCTTTGATATATTGTGTTTGAAGACCTGTGGTCCTTTATTGTCTCTGCTGCTAGGTCTTGTGTAATTCTAATTGTAGTGCCATCATATTTAAGTTGTTTTAATCTTGGTGCTTTTAATATTTTATCCTTGAGCTGGGGTTTCAGAATTTGACTGTGATATTCCTATGAGTTTTCCTCATTGGATCTCTTTTAAGTGGTGTTTGATGTTTTTTTTTCTGTTTCTACTTCCCTGCTTTGTTTTAATGCTTCAGGACAATTTTCTTTAATTATTTCTTCTATTATTGTATCAAGATTTATTTTTTGATCATAACTTTCACTTAGTCCAATTATTTTTATATTTTCTCTTCTTGATCTATTCTCCAAATTTGTTGTTTTTCTTATAAGATGTTTTACTTTCTCTTCTATTTTTTCATTATTCATATTTTGTTTAATTATTTCTTGATCTCTTTTAATTTCATTGGCTTCACTTTGCCCAGTTCTAATTATCAAGGTGTCATTTTCTTCCTTGAGATTCTGGATCTCCTTTTCTAATTGGTTGACTTTCTTTTCATAACCTTCTTGTTTTTCTTGAATTATTTTTAGTTTTAGTTTTAGTTTTTCTTCCATCACTACCATTTGATTTTTAAAGTCTTTTAAAGATCTTCTATAAATTCTTTTTGGGCAAGTGACCATTTGACATTACTTGTTGGGGGTTTCTTTACTTCAATATCCTCCTCCAAAGATGAACCCTGGCCATCTCTATTACCATAATAGGTTTCTGTGGTTGGATTCTTTCTCCTTTGTCTATGCATTTTCTCCTGGGTTAAGGGAAATGGTGCCTCCTGCCCCAGATCTTCAGTTCTGCCCTCTAGCCTGGAACTAAAGCCAAGCCTCCAACCTCCTGTAACTGCCCACAGCCAGGGGCTTTCTGGCCCACTGCTTCTGCACTCACCCAGCACCTGCTGGTTCCTTCTTGGCCCCCCCTCCCCACCTAGCACAGCTGGGTCTGGCATTCCTCATCAGCAGAGGTTCCCTCAATCTTCCTGATCTCAAATCCCCAACTCCCCTCACTATCCAGGGTGCAAAGTTCCAGTGGCTTGGTCGGAGGCTGCCTCTGAAACCAACTAACCCCAGGGCTTGCTGCTAGTTGTTAAAACAGAACCTAGCCTGGAAGTGTTTACTCCTTGCACAGACCAAATCTGGTCCTGGGATTTTTCCTCAGATCTTCTCAAACTGTCCCAGGAAGATCCTGGTTGTGCCCCTATTCTTCTTTGTCTCCACCCACACTTTGTTCACCCTAAAGTGCTATTTTAACTCTTTTGTGGGGGAAAACCTTGAGAGCTTGGAATTTTCTGATGTACTCCGCTGTCTTCCCAGAATCCTCTCCTCATTTCTTATAGAACAATAGATTTCCATTACATTCATATACCACAACTTGTTTAGCCATTCCACAATTAATGGGCATCGCATTGATTTCCAATTCTTTGCCACCACAAAAAGAGCTGCTATAAATATTTTTGTACATATGGATCCTTTTCCCACTTGTATTATCTCTTTGGGATACAGCTCTAGAAGTGGTATTCCTGGGTCAAAGGGTATGCACATTTTTATAGCCCTTTGGGCATAGTTCTAAATTGCTCTCAAAAATGGTTGAACCAGTTCACAACTCCACCAACAATGCAATAGCATTCCAATTTTCCCACATTTTCTCCAGCATTTATAATTTTCCTATTTTGTCATGTTAGCCAATTTGACAGAAGAGATGTGGTACTTAAGAGGTGTTTTGATCTGCATTTCTCTAATACATAGTGATTTAGAGCATTTTTTTATATGGAAAAGATTTTGATTTTATTTTTTATCAATAGTATTAACCAGAGTTGTAAGTAGGTAGAGTAATTGGGGCATTTCCCTGGGTGCCAACATTTAGAAGCTGCCAATAGAACTTGCATGCTTTCTGTAGCTGAGCCTAGAACTTACAAAGAAAAACTAATTAAAATAATAAATTTTTGATAGCTCTTCCCCGCCCCTGAAACTGCTTCCCTTTCCCCTTCCAATTGCCCCAGGAAGAAAATTGTGAATTGTGGCTCAGGCACTCCTTAAAACTATATAGAAGGGTTTGAAGTTAGAAGACTTGGGTTCATGTCCCCAAAGTGTGCCTTACTACCTCTGCGAAGGCTCTTTTATCCCTTTGAGTCTAGGTTTCTTTTTTTAAAAAATTTATTTATTTATTTAATATATTTAGTTTTCAGCATTGATTTTCACAAGAGTTTGAATTACAAATTTTCTCCCCATTTCTACCCCCCCCACTCCAAGATGGCATATATTCTGGTTGCCCTGTTCCCCAGTCAGCCCTCCCTTCTGTCACCCCACTTCCCTCCCACCCCCTTTTCCCTTCCTTTCTTGCACAGCAAGATAAATTTCTATGCCACATTGTCTGTGTATCTTATTTTCTAGTTGCATGCAAATACTTTTTTTCTTTGTGTTTTTGAACATCTGTTTTTAAAACTTTGAGTTCCAAATTCTCTCCCCTCTTCCCTTCCCACCCACCCTCCCTAAGAAGTCAAGCAATTCAACATAGGCCACATGTGTATCATTATGTATAACCCTTCCACAGTACTCGTGAAAGACTAACTATATTTTGCTCCTTCCCAACCCATCCCCCTTTATTGAATTTTCTCCCTTGACCCTGTCCCCTTTCAAAAGTGTTTGTTTTTGATTACCTCCACCCCCATCTGTCCTCCCCTCCATCGTCCCCCCTTTTTTATCTTCTTCCCTCTTCTTTCCTGTGGGGTAAGATACCCAATTGGGTATGTATGGTATTCCCTCCTCAGGCCAAATCTGATGTGAGCAAGATTCACTCATTCCCCTCTCACCTGCCCTCTCCCCTCCTCCCACAGAACTTCTTCCTCTTGCCACCTTTATGCGAGATAATCCACCCCATTCTATCTCTCCCTATTTCCCTCTCTCTATATATTCTTCTCTCATCCCTTAATTTGATTTTATTTCTTTTAGATATCTTCCCTTCATCTTCAACTCACCCTGTGTCCTCTCTCTCTCTCTCTCTCTCTCTCTCTGTATATATATATATATATATATATATATATATATATATATACACACACACACACATACATATATACATACATGCACATTCACTTATATATATGCATAAACATATATATATGCATATTCCTTTCAGTTACTATGATATTGAGGTCTCATGAATCATACACATCATCTTTGTATGTAGGAATATAAACAAAACAGTTCAACTTTAGTAAGTCCCCTATGATTTCTCTTTCTTGTTTACCTTTTCATGCTTCTCTTGATTCTTGTGTTTGAAAGTCAAATTTTCTATTCAGCTCTGGTCTTTTCACTGAGAAAGCTTGAAAGTCCTCCATTTTATTGAAAATCCATATTTTGCCTTGGAGCATAATACTCAGTTTTGCTGGGTAGGTGATTCTTGGTTTTAATCCTAGCTCCATTGACCTCCAGAATATCGTATTCCAAGCCCTTCGATCTCTTAATGTAGAAGCTGCCAGATCTTGGATTATTCTGATTGTGTTTCCACAATACTCAAATTGTTTCTTTCTGGCTGCTTGCAGTATTTTCTCCTTGATCTGGGAGCTCTGGAATTTGATGACAATATTCCTAGGAGATTTCTTTTTGGGATCTATTTGAGGAGGCAATCGATGGATTCTTTCAATTTCTATTTTGCCCTGTGGCTCTACAATATCAGGGCAATTGTCCTTGATAATTTCTTGAAAGAGGATATCTAGGCTCTTTTTTTGATCATGGCTTTCAGGTAGTCCAATAATTTTTAAATTATCTCTCCTGGATCTATTTTCCAGGTCAGTGGTTTTTTCCAATGAGATATTTCACATTGTCTTCCATTTTTTCATTCTTTTGGTTCTGTTTTATAATATCTTGATTTCTCATAAAGTCATTAGCTTCTACTTGCTCCAATCTAATTTTTAAGGTAGTATTTTCTTCAGTGGTCTTTTGGACCTCCTTTTCCATTTGGCTAATTCTGCCTTTCAAGGCATTCTTCTCCTCATTGGCTTTTTGGAGCTCTTTTGCCATTTGAGTTAGTCTATTTTTTAAGGTGTTATTTTCTTCAGTATATTTTTCAGTATTTTTTTGGGTCTCCTTTAGCAAGTCATTGACTTGTTTTTCATGGTTTTCTCGCATTCTTCTCATTTCTCTTCCCAATTTTTCCTCTACTTCTCTAACTTGCTTTTCCAAATCCTTTTTGAGCTCTTCCATGGCCTGGGACCAGTTCATGTTTTTCTTGGAGGCTTTTGTTGTAGGCTCTTTGACTTTGTTAACTTCTTCTGTCTGTATGTATGTTTTGGTCTTCTTTGTCACCAAAGAAAGAATCCAAAGTCTGAGACTGAATCTGGGTGCGTTTTTGCTGCCTGGCCATATTCCCAACCAACTAACTTGACCCTTGAGTTTTTCAGTGGGGTATGACTGCTTGTAGAGTTTAGAGAACTATGTTACATGCTTGGGGGGATGTGCCAGCTCTGCCACACCAACACTCCTCCTTCCCCAAGAACCCCCAACCTGGACTGGACTTAGATCTTCAGCAGGCTGTGCACTCCTGCTCTGATCCGCCACTTAATTCCTCCTAGCAGGTGGGCCTGGGGCTGGAAGCAACTGCAGCTGTACTTCTGTAGCTGCCCCACCTCCGCTGCCCCCAGGGCAGTAGCCTAACTGAGAACTCCTTCCACCCCACAGCTTTTCCCACTAACCTTCTCTGTTGTCTTTGGTGTTTGTGGGTTGAGAAGTCTGGTAACTGCTGCATCTCACTGATTCAGGTCACTAGGGCACACTCTGCCCGGCTCCTGGTCTGGTTGGTCCCCACCGCTCACGCTGGGCTCTGCTCCACTCTGCACCCAGCTCCATGTGGGATAGACCTCAGCCAGAGACCATCCAGGCTGTCCTGGGCTGGAGCCCTGCTTCCCTCTGCTGTTTTGTGGGTTCTGCAGTTCTAGAATTGGTTCAGAGCTATTTTTTATAGGTTTTTGGAGGCACTCGGTGGGGAGCTCACGCTAGTCCTTGCTTTCCAGCCGCCATTTTGGCTCTGCCCCCCCTAGAGCATTTTTTCCTATGACTATACATATCTTTAACTTCTTCCTCTGAAAACTGTCTGTTCATATGCTTTGACCAGTTATCAGTTGAGGAATGACTTGTATTCTTATAAATTTGACTCAGTTCCCTGTATATTTTAGAGATGAGGCTTTTATTTTAGAGATGAAATCTTTGTAAAAATTCTTTCCCAGTTTTTTGCTTCCCTCCTAATGTTGGTTGCATTGGCTTTGTTTGGTTTGATAGATCTGTTTTGACCTGATCTTGCCTCAATCCAAGCCTATATAAGATGCCTGCCCATTTCCAGGGCATGCCAAACCATTTTCACTCAGGCCATTATCTTCACTATTTTATGCTGAGGAATTGGATTATTCCCCTAGTACCTAGAGCCTTGATAGGGCAGGTTTGACCTTATCTCACCAAGATTGAGACCTCCCCTAGTGCTTTCGTGCCATCTAAATGAGATATAATCCTTATCTGTACCATGTACATTCCAGTTCTTCTTTATGTGTTGCTTTCTCCCATGAAAATGTAAGCCCTTTGAGGTTATTTACTGGTGTGCTTACTTGTATTTGTGTCTGAACTTAGCAAAGGCTTAATAAAACCTACTGTCTTCTTTTCCTTCCTTCCTTCCTTCCTCCCTTCCTTTCTTCCTTCCTCTCTCTCATTTTCTTTCTTTATTCATCTATCCATCTATAGAGATAACTATCTGTGTCCTCATTTCAATGATGATGTAGCTGATGTGTAGGATAACTTCAGGAGTAGCTCTCCATCTGACAACTACTCTTTTAAGTAAGAATGGGCATATTGGTTAACTTCAGATTTAGGGAACCTGGTGTCACTTTTGTATCTGTTAGAATAGTGGGTCAGGTAGGGTCAGCTGTATTCTGAGTGTCTGAAAACAGAGCCTGTTTGGTTACTCTAAGCATAGAAATATTGTTGTTGTTGTTATGTTTGTCCTTCATTTTCGAAGAGGACCATGACATCAGGGACATGATGACATGACTTGCAGTTGACTCTGATTTAAGCGAGGAAGGGCTGTGCAAGGCCACCAGCCTCACTTTCTCCTTCAGAGCCATCTGGATCTAGTGACTTGATATTTATCAGTATGACTGGAGATGACCCAGGATGCAATGGGAGACCCTAGCCCTTTTTAGGCTAAGGCCTTTTCATGTACTCACTTAGAGTGAGGTAATGTCCATTCAGTGAATAGGCCTTTTTAAGAAGTGAGTCAAGGGATGCCCCCTTTAATTAGAAAAAAGAAAGAAAAGAAAAAGAATCAAGCTGGGTGGGGAAGACCCTCAGGATTGTTGTCCCGAAGAGAAACAGTTACCACTGACATTCACTCTAAGCCAGGAGGGCCCAAAATACAGCCATTAAGTGGAGCTTGGGTAGGAACCTATTGTGGTCTAATTGATGAGCTTTGCAGTGAACTAGGTTTAAGGTTTTATGAAAAAGAGAAAGAAAGAAAGAAAGAAAGAGAGAGAGAAAGAAAGAAGGAAAGAAAGAAAGAGAGAAAGAAAGAAAGAAAAGAAGAAAGGAAGAAAGAAAAAGAAAGAAAGAAAGGAAGAAAGGAAGAAAGAAAGGAAGAAAGAAAGAAGGAAAGAAAGGAAGAAAAGAAAGGAAGAAGGAAGAAAGAAAGAAAGGAAGGAAGGAAGGAAGAAAGAAGGAAAGAAAGGAAGAAAGAAAGAAAGAAATCTAGCCAGTAAACTCCAAGTTAGGTGGGCAGCTTCTGGCCATCAAAATTTAATACAGAGAATGGTGAAGGAAGTCAGTAAAGGCAGGGAGGAAACTGGTGAGGCATGAGTTGCAAAAGATCCAATCTGAATTCAAAATCACTGATATCTGCCAAGCCAGGAAGGGGAAGGGATTGAAAAAGGTCTAAGTGATAGGCAATTGGTAGAGATTTGGTTAGACAACAGTAGGTAATGGGTCACATGGAGATTTGGGGCTTAAGGATAGAAATCCATTTCCTGGGAAAGCAGGAAGTCACTGGAAGGACTGGATTAAGGTTCTGAGAAAATGCCCCACGTTAGATACTTCTGCTTCAATCCTGTGAGATTGCATACCTCAAGTATTTTCCTATGGCCTCCAAAATTATAGCAACCTTGTTTTATCGTATATGAAAGATTCCTGGGCTGAGGAAGGTGGTTCCACATGTGCCCTGGTAGGATCTGGGTCTTCCTCTAGTTTAACTTTACTTCAAGTTGGATAAATTATCTTGCAAAACCAGAATGGGACAGCCCTTCCATTCCCTTCCTTTGCTCCATCCCCTTGGGTGGAACTATCTGTGAAACAATTGAATATATGCTGAAATTAAATTTGAATTCTCTTTCGACAGAAACCTGCTACTCTACTTTATGGGAGAGATCTTGACAGCTGCCTCTGACATCAGCTCTTGCCTCAGGGAATTTAACTGATGTTGGGGGCTGCATGTGAAAATAAGGGAGTCAGGCCTAATATCTTTACACCACCAAGCTCTCCTTCAAGGATGTCTGGTTTATTATCTTGCGCTTGGATTCTCAGAAGGAAAAGAGGAGGTTGCTGCTGGCCCCCTTGACCAAACTTTCAAACAAGCACGTTGTTTCCCGTGTCTCAGCTCTTGCTATCATCATGTTGTTCTCAACCATGTGATGTCACCTACTCTGTTTTGTTTTTTGTTCTGTATTCCCCAAAACCTATAAAAGGGGAACTGTTTGTTTTGCTTGTGGTCTTTGGCATAAATGGAAGCAATCCGCTGACCCATTAATTGCAAGCAGCATGCCCAGTTAATAAATGTTATCTTGCTTGGAGGATTGCCTCAGTTACCTTCTTGTTAGATTTCAATCATGATAGAAGGTGGTGGTGCTGGGATAGGGACTGAGCGCCTACCCAGACATTTATCAGAATCCCTGCCTTCCTTTGGGGAGTTGGAAAATTGAACTGGAAAATTTTCCACAAAGTGGAGAGCTTTCTGTTGGGGGAATCTGTGGTGGTGGGTTGGCTCTCTACATATTAACAACAGTTTCAATTCTTCTCCAAAACAAAAAGAGAGAGTGTTACATGATTTATGTCTCTTTTGAGTATTTCTATTTGTATTAATAGCTGCAGCTTTTGAATTTGGGAATGATTGGTTATATATAGAAAGAGTCATTGAATGCCAGGCCTGTATTTCATGGGTGGTCTTAATGGAGATATGTCTCCATTGAAAAAGACATCTTAACATAAGCTATAGAGGATAAAGTTTCCAATTCAAGCATGCACCAGCCTACAAATGTTTTCTGACCTTGAGATACTGGGAAACTGACTAGGTTTCCATCTATAAAAAGTAGACATTGAATTACATGCAATGTCCCTCAAGGACTGAAGAATTAAAATTACTGGCCAGGAACTGTCTTTCATTTTTCATTGTATCTCTTTTGAGGGAAAAAGGGTTTTATTTTACAAGTTGATGACTCACAGAAGGGTACACCAAATTGATTAAATTTTCCTGTGTGTGAGATATCATGGTCTCCAGCGACCAAAGTAAGTAAGTAGATGGGTGGAACAGAATGGACATACAATTAGTAACAAATAAATATAGTAACCTCATATTTGACAAATGTAACATTTAAAAGGAACAGCAAATCATATATATATAGATATATAATAAATTTGCAGTTTCCTGTGCAATCATCTTTTTAAAGAAATTATACTGTTATGGAAATGCTTGTTTTATTCCATAAATTAAAAATAAAATATGTAAAAATTTTGAAAAGTTACAGGGAAATTAACTCTAAGGTTTCCTCATCACTCTTTGCCTGCCAACTGGCAAATTTATTGTTTTACAGTGAAGAAAGAAAAGTCATTTCTCTGATTAGAGAGAAGCTGGTAAGGAGTAACATTAGATTTTCAAAGTGAAGAAAAAAGACTGCGGCTAACATTTTAAAAATTAACTTTTTTCTGATTCATGGAAAGGAGAAAAAAAGTTTTTGTAAATCAGGTAAGTAAATTTTATTAGAAAATCTAATTAGATACTCAGGAGTTTTACAAATTAAAGTGAAGTAGAAATCAATTTAAAAATAACTTTTGGAATTGGTGTATGTTTTGAACTTAGAAATTTTGCTGTAAATTATATATATAATATATTTTTATAATATACTATGTATCTAAATTTTTAAAAAATGTCTTTCTTACCCATAAAAAAGAAATTTATTTAAAAAAGCAACTCAGATGGGAGTAAAATTTTATCTGGATAAATGCTTTGTGTTACTTGTGTGAATAATGTAACAAAACTTAGTTGTTATTTGAATTAACCAAGGTTTTGCAATTTGTTAAAGATTTTTATACTTGCTAAGGACACCTTAATGGATTTTAGACATTTTCACTTTTTTAGGAAATAACAGAATTGTAACAGATTAGCTATAATTCAACAGAGTTGTGAGCAAATTAATGGCAAAAAACTGTCAACTGAAATCATCCAGTTTAGGAGTAAAAGTATTTAATGTCATTGCTTTTGATAATGTGATAAAATTATAAAGGAAAAGTTCAGTGAGGGAATAGTAATGTTATAAGTAGTCTTGGATGCTATTTGGAATAAGGAGAATTTAGGGAATGAACAAAATTAAAGGAAGCTTAGGAAAAGAATATGAAAGGAATGAGAAAGGCGTGGCTTTCAAGGCCACTGGTGGTATATGCAGAGAAATGTAAGAAAGTTTAAGTATGTTGAAAGAAAGGTTTAAGGGGAGCTTTGACTTTGTTGAAGTAAGAAAGATGTGAGAAGCTTTGCATGCTTATTTTATGGTAATTGCCGTACTAAAAATTGCACTTTCATTTGAAAGTAAATAGAGAAAAGTCATAGAGGACTAGGAGCAAACTGATGAACATTCTGAGATTGTGGAACCCAGATTTGAAATAATTTAAAATGTATTTTTAAGTTTGCTTCCCTATGGGGATGACTGGGATAGATTAAAACTTTATATTAGACTATCACTTTTATAATCTTTGGCAGTGGATTATAATTATAATTAGACCTTATAATATGAAATGCTTAGAATAGATGGCCCTTGCAAAAGATATCTGAATAATTGAAATTATAAATTGAGATTCTGTGTGATACTGCTTGGGAAATAGATCTAGGTTTGATTGGTTCTGTTTTTGTCTCCTTTTAAGTGAAATGTGTGTGTCCTGGAGACACTTATGATGAGTCAGAATTTATTGTACTATTTGTTATTAAGACAAGGTATTGGGAAGATGCCTTGATCTGGAAATTTGTTAGCTATGAAATATTAAAGGTGTTTCATACTAATACCTTTCCTGTTCATAAGGATTTTGAATTTTAAAGCCATTTGTGATAGCATGAATGTTTTTCTGTATAGAGGTAATATAGAAATGTCTTTGACTAGTTTAATATATCTGAGTGGTACTGAGTTTTATTTCATGTTTAAAATTCATGATATTGTGAATACTATTATCATATTTCTAAATTTACCTATATAATAAATTCTGGAAAACTGTGGTATAAGAAATGCTGTTAAGATAATTATCATTTTCTATCTTTGGAGGTTTTAATTTTTATTTGGGTACTGTGAAATTATTAAGTTATTAGGGGTTATCGATATGATGTTGAAACTTATGGACCATATTTTAAATGAGAAAAAATAGTAATTGTTTACATTTTGGAAATGAAAATGGCAGTGAGAAAGATTCTGTATAAATCTCTTTATTTATAAACTTGCTAGCTTCAGCAAGGTTGTGAATCATTATCAGCTCTGTGAGAGATTTAGTGGATTGGTTTATTTAGGAAACAGGATCCCCCTCCCCCACTGCAAATACTCCTTCAATAAGGGAAAAAAGTTGTGTTTATAGTACATAAGTTATTTATGTGTTGCTTTGTGATTCTGAAAATTATGATGTTATGCTTGTACTGAAGTTACATTTTGAACCAACTTAGACTTAACAGATTCATGTCTTGATGATTTGTTTCTGCTTTAAAGGGATTAATATAAAAAAGCTTTATTTGAGAAAGGGGAGTACTAGGAAAGAATGTTATGTAAAATCTTTTTGTATGTGGTAGTTTTTTAAAGAAAGCCTGATAGCTTTTTATTTGCTAGCTAATTTATTGCAACAACTTGAAAGTGTTGAAAATCATTGTTTCCAGTACTACTGTGATTAGTGAAACTGGTGTTTGTGGATTTTCTCTCAAGTTTGTTGTGTCCTTAAACCAATGTTTCCCCACTTCAGAAAAATGCCAGCAGCTCAATGGGAGTAGGGTCTGTGATTAATGGCCAGCAGATACCTGTCCTTGGAAAACAGTTGGGAGGGTGACTTTGGGAAGGCTAAGATTGGACCCTTTTGATTCCCGTATTAGAAATCCTCCCACGTGGTTAATTCTGAGCCTGCTGTGGTATTCTGCCATACACTTGGCTGTTTCTACTATTTTTACCTGAAATCAAAAGGAACCATGCATGCTGTATCCAATTATACATTTGTTGAGTCATTCTGTGATCTTGGATTTAGGCATGGAGGACCAGTACTGATGCTGCTGTAGTGGTCTCAAGCTGCTTTTTCCTTTCATGGCAAATCTCTCTGATCAATGCAAATTAAGCTGTGATTTAAAAAATTTGGGAGGGGGAATTAAAAAAAATTTTTTTAAAGTTTTTTTAAAATTTAATTTAATTTTAGGCTCAAGGGCCTAAAGAATAGAGAAATGGAACAAAACATACCATAAACTTAAATATTGAAACTAAAATACAAAGTAAGAAAGGAAAAAAGCATGTTGTGTGCATAGCAGAACATGAGATGATTCAAAATATATAATAATAGATTTTCATTTTGAGAAAGCCTATATGATAAATAATACATGTTGAGAATTGTCCATCTTTTCCTTGCTTCCTTGTGAATTTTGTTCTCTGCTGTGCACTTTTTTACTTTGTTCTTTTTTCCCCTCCCCACCCTACCCCCTAAGGCTACAATACAGTTTAGATATGTTTCTCTAGAGCTATAGATATATACATGCACACATATATGTATATTATATATATACTTACACTTATAGACATAGACTTTCCCAAACATACTCTACTCCTAATCTTTGTTTTTATATTTGTGCATATCTCTTGTTTCCTAACCCTCCTGATTCCTCTACTTCTACTGACTACCTTGCCCTTCTATTACTTGCCTACCCCCCTCCAAGGATCCCTCCCCATCCTCCCATTCCCATAAATCTAAACGCCCTTCTATACCCCCTTTTACCTATTCTCTTTCCTCTAAAAATCCCTCCCTTGTCCTCTCCCCCCTCACTATACCCCTACCATTTTATTTCTTCTAAATTTAGAAGATTTTTATAATCTTCTAAAAATAAATGTGTATTGTTCCCTCTTAAACCCATTCCTGATGAAAGTAGGTTACCAGAACTCCCCCATCTAAATCCTCTGTATCCTTTCTTCCTCTTGCACCTCTTTTGCATAAAATAGTTACTCTTTTTAGCTGTTTCTAAATGGTTTTACTTTTTAAATTCACACCATAGTCTGGTTTACCCCCCTCTTTCTTATGAGGTCACCAATTATTAATAAGAATCTTAGACATATATTTTATATGTTATGTTATATAAAAGCTAAACAGTTTGTGTACTATAGAGCAGCAGTCATCAAAACTACCTGGTACTGGCTAAGAAACAGAGTGGTGGATCAGTGGAATAGGTTAGGTACACAAGATGCAGTAGTCAATGACTATACCAATGTACTTTTTGATAAACCCAAAGAGGCCAGCTTCAGGGCTAAGAATTCACTATTTCACAAAAACTGCTGGGAAAATTGGAAAATGGTAGGGCAGAAACTGGGCATAGACCAATATCTTACACCATATACCAAAATAAAGTCAAAATGGGTTCATGATTTAGGAATAAAGTGTGATACTATAAGCAATTTGGGAGATCAAAGAGTAGTTTACCTATCAGATTTATGGAAAAGGAAAGAATTCATGACACAACAAGAGATAGCATTACGAAATGCGAAATGGATAATTTTGATTATGTTAGGTTGAAATGTTTTTGTACAAAAAAAGCCAATGCATCAAAGATTAGGAGGGAAGCAGAAAATTGGGAGAAAATCTTTACAACTAGTATCTCTGATAAAGGCCTCATTTCTCAAATATACAGGAACTGAGACAAATATATAGGAATATAAGTCATTCCCCAATTGAGAAATGGTCAAAGGATATGAACAGGCAGTTTTCAGAGGAAGCAATTAAAGTTATCTATAGGCATGTGAAAAAATGCTGGAAATCACTACTGATTAGAGAAATGCAAATCAAAACAACTCTTAGGTACCACATCTGTCCTGTCAGACTGGCTAAAATGACAAAACAGGAAAATGATAAATGCTGGAGAGGCTGTGGGAAAATTGGAACATTGTTACATTGCTGGTGGAGTTGTGAACTGATCCAGCCATTCTGGAGAGCAGTTTGGAACTATGCCCAAAGGGCTATAAAAATGTTCATACCCTTTGACCCAGCAATACCACTTCTAGGGTTGTATCCCAAAGAGATCACACAAGTGGGAAAAGGATCCACATGTACAAAATATTTATAGCGGCTCTTTTTGTAGTAGCTAAGAATTGGAAATCAAAGGGATGCCCATCAATTGGGGAATGGCTGAACAAGCTGCGGTATATAAAGGTAATGGAATACTATTGTGCTGTAAGAAATGGGGATGATACGGACTTCATAACAACCTGGAAAAACCTACACAATATAATGCTGAGTGAGTGGAGCAGAGTCAGGAGAACATTATACACAACCACAGACATATGGATTCTCTGAGGACCAACCCTGACAGACTTTGCTCTTCTCAGCAACACAAGGTGCAAAGACAACTCCAAAGTACTCATGACGGAGAATACTATGTACATCCAGAGAAAGAACTATGAAGTCTGAATGCAGATTGAGGCACACTTTATGCTCGACTTTTTTCTCCCCCTTTTTTTCTCTCTTTTGTTTTTGTTTTTGGGGGTTTTTTGGTTCTGTTTCTTCTTTCTCATGATTCATTCCTTTGGTCATAATTCTTCACAACTTGACTAGTGTGTAAATTAATTCAATGTGAAGTTATATGTGGAAAATACATGGGATTCCATGCCATCTTGGGGAGGGAGGGAAGAAAATCTGGAACTCAAAATTATGTAGAACTGAGTGTTGTAAACTAAAAATAAAAAAAAGGTAAACAGTTTGTCCTTATGAATCCCTTATAGTCAGTCTTGGGTATGTACCTTATGTTTCTCTTGGTTCTTGTATGTTGAATCTTCTATTAAGTTCAGGATTTTTTTTTAAACAAAATCTTTAAAGTCTGAGAGCTTACCAAATGTCCATTTTTTCATTCAAGATAATATTTAAATTTGCGGGGTATGATATTTTCAGCCAGAGCCCCAGGTCTTTAGCTCTTTGATATATTGTGCTCCAAGACCTGTGGTCCTTTATTGTCTCTGCTGCTAGGTCTTGTGTAATTCTAATTGTGGCACCAGCATATTTAAGTTGTTTTAATCTTGATGCTTTTTGATATTTTATCCTTGAGCTGGGGGTTTCAGAATTTGACTATGATATTCCTATGAGTTTTCCTCATAGGATCTCTTTTAAGTGGTGTTTGATGGATTTTTTCTGTTTCTACTTACCTGCCTTGTTCTAATGCTTCAAAACAATTTTCTTTAATTATTTCTTATATTATTGTATCAAGATTCTTTTTTTGATCATGACTTGCAGTTAGTCCAATTATTTTTATATTTTCTCATCTTGATCTATTCTCCAAATCTTTTGTTTTTCTTATGTTTCACTTTCTCTTCTATTTTTTCATTATTAATATTTTATTTAATTATTTCTTGATCTTTTTTAATTTCAGTGGCTTCACTTTGCTCAATTCTAATTTTCAAGGTGTTATTTTCCTCCTTGAGATTCTGGATCTCCTTTTCTAATTGGTTGACTTTCTTTTCATAACCTTCTTGTTTTTCTTGGATTATTTTTATTTATTTATTTTTTAGTTTTTCTTCCATCTCTGTCATTTGGTTTTTGTCTTTTTAAAGATCTTCTATAAATTCTTTTTGGGCTGGTGACCATTTGACATTACTCTTTGGGTGTTCCTTTACTTCAATATCCTCCTCCAGAGATGAACCCTGGCCATCTCTGTTGCTGTAAGAGATTTCTGTGGTTGGATTCTTTCTCCTTTGCACATTTTTGTGGTAATAGCTTAATTTTTGCAATCACCTCTAGCCTTGGGTTATGGGAAGTGGTACCTCTTGCCCCAGATCTTCAGTTCTGCCCTCTAGCCTGGAACCAAAGCCAAACCTCCAACGTCCTGTAAGTGCCCACAGCCAGGGTCTTTCTGCCCCATTGCTTCTGCACTCACCCAGCACCTGCTGGTTCCTTCTTGCCCCCACTGCTCTTTGCAGCACAGCTAGGTCTGGCATTCCTCATCAGCAGAGGTTCCCCAGTCTTCCTGGGCTCAAACGCATGATTCCCCTCACTATCCTGGGGTGCAAAGTTCCAGTGGCTTGGGCCAAGGCAGCCTCTCACACCAACTAACTCCAGGGCTTGCTGCTAGTTGTTTAAGGGGGTTGCCCCTTGTTGTTAAAACGGAACTTAGCTTGGAGGTATTTACTCCTTGTAGGGACCAAACCTGGTCCTGGGATTTTTCTTTGGATATTCTCAGATTGTCCCAGGAAGATCCTAGCTGTGCTCCTATTCTTCGTCTCCACCCACACCTTGTTCACCCTAAAGTGCTATTTTAACTCTTTTGTGGGGGAAAACCTTGACAGTTTGGAATTTTCCGACCTACTCTGCCATCTTCCTGGAATCCTTCTAAAATTGTTTTTTATGATGAATCTTTTTGTTATAACACTTTAGCACCTTTGCATTGTTATAAGATGCAATTGTATAAGATCTCCCTGTTTTCAGTCTGGGATTATAGTCATTTCCACACTCTAGACAACTAAACAACATGGATGAGTGCTTGAGTTTGTCATGTGACTGTTTATAGTTCTATATTCATCCATTATATATGGTCCTTGAAGTATCTCAAAATAGTATGGAAAGAATTAAGTAATGATGTAAGAGTTTGTGGGATCAAAATAGAAATCCATTAATTAGTTCAAGTTAAAATCAGAAACTTCTTCAGTTTTATTTTGAAGGAAAGAATTTCAGTGCGATCAGTTTCTTTAGAGGAGAGTAACTTAGGGAATATCTTGCATTATTTCATAAGAAAAGTCAATTTTACTTAGGTTTATTATTTAATGTGGGAGTAACACCTATTTGTGATCCATGTACTGAAATATAGATTTTGTTTTTACTATAAAGCAACTCATTTGATTTACACTGTTCTTTGCATACAATTTAAAATTAATTACTTAGTATATTTGCATGTGTCTTTTGTTACCACTTTGGGTAAAATCTATAACTTACTCATTTGTGTATTAGAAGTCATCTTCTTGGGGGCGGAGCCAAGATGGCGGCTGGAAAGCAGGGACTAGCGTGACCTCCCTGCCGAGTCCCTCCAAAAATCTATAAAAAATGGCTCTGAACCAATTCTAGAATGGCAGAACCCACAAAACAGCAGAGGGAAGCAGAGCTCCAGCCCAGGACAGCCTGGATAGTCTCTGGGTGAGGTCTATCCCACACGGAGCTGGGAGCTAGGAGCTGGGAGCTGGGAGCGGAGCAGAGCCCAGCGTGAGCCGAGCAGACCAACCAGACTGGGAGCCAGGCGGAGCGGGCCCTACCGCTCTGAATCAGTGAGCTGCGGCAGTTGCCAGACTTCTCAACCCACAAACACCAAAGACATCGGAGAAGGTTACTGGGAAAAGCTGTGGGAGTGGAAGGAGTTTGCGGTTCAGCTACCAGCCCCGGGGGCAGTGGAGGTGGGGCAGCTACAGCTGTTGTTGCTTCCGGCCCCAGGCCCACCTGGTGGGAGGAATTAAGTGGCGGATTAGAGCAGGAGTTCACAGCCTGCTGAAGATCTAAGCCCAGTCTGGGTTGGGGGTTCTTGGGGAAGGAGCAGTGCTGGTGTGGCAGAGCTGGCACATCCCCCCCAAACATGGAACATAGAATTCTTTAGTCTATAAGCAGTCATACCCCACTGAAAAACTCAAGGGTCAAGTTAGTTAGAATATGGCCAGGCAGCAAAAGCACACCCAGATTCAGTCTCAGACTTTGGATTCTTTCTTTGGTGACAAAGAAGACCAAAACATACAGACAGAAGAAGTTAACAAAGTCAAACAGCCTACAACAGAAACCTCCAAGAAAAACATGAACTGGTCCCAGGCCATGGAAGAGCTCAAAAAGAATTTGGAAAAGCAAGTTAGAGAAGTAGAGGAAAAATTGGGAAGAGAAATGAGAAGGATGCGACAAAACCATGAAAAACAAGTCAATGACTTTCCAAAGGAGACCCAAAAAAATACTGAAAAATACACTGAAGAAAGCAACACCTTAAAAAATAGACTAACTCAAATGGCAAAAGAGTTCCAAAAAGCCAATGAGGAGAAGAATGCCTTGAAAGGCAGAATTAGCCAAATTGAAAAGGAGGTCCAAAAGACCACTGAAGAAAATACTACTTTAAAAATTAGATTGGAGCAAGTGGAACCTAGTGACTTTATGAGAAATCAAGATATTATAAAACACAACCAAAGGAATGAAAAAATGGAAGACAATGTGAAATATCTCAGTGGAAAAACCACTGACCTGGAAAATAGATCCAGGAGAGATAATTTAAAAATTATTGGACTACCTGAAAGCCATGATCAAAAAAAGAGCCTAGATATCCTCTTTCAAGAAATTATCAAGGACAATTGCCCTGATATTGTAGAGCCACAGGGCAAAATAGAAACTGAAAGAATCCATCGATTGCCTCCTCAAATAGATCCCAAAAAGAAATCTCCTAGGAATATTGTCGTCAAATTCCAGAGCTCCCAGATCAAGGAGAAAATTCTGCAAGCAGCCAGAAAGAAACAATTTGAGTATTGTGGAAACACAATCAGAATAATCCAAGATCTGGCAGCTTCTATATTAAGAGATCGAAGGGCTTGGAATATGATATTCCAGAGGTCAATGGAGCTAGGATTAAAACCAAGAATCACCTACCCAGCAAAACTGAGTATCATGCTCCAAGGCAAAGTATGGATTTTCAATAAAATAGAGGACTTTCAAGCTTTCTCAGTGAAAAGACCAGAACTGAATAGAAAATTTGACCTTCAAACACAAGAATCAAGAGAAGCATGAAAAGGTAATCAAGAAAAAGAACAAGAAAAAGAAATTGCAAGGGACTTACTAAAGTTGAACTGTTTTGTTTACATTCCTACATGGAAAGATGATGTGTATGATTCATGAGACCTCAGTATTAGGGTAGCTGAAGGGAATATGCATATATGTATATATGTTTATGTATATATATATACAAGTGAATATGTATGTATGCATATATCTATGTGTATATATATATGTATATATGGAGAGAGAGAGAGAGAGAGAGAGAGGACATAGGGTGATTTGAAGATTAAGGGAAGATATCTAAAAGAAATAAAATCAAATTAAAGGATGAGAGAGGAACATATTGAGAGAGGGAGATAGGGAGAGATAGAATAGGGTGGATTATCTTGCATAAAGGTGGCAAGAGGAAGCAGTTCTGTGAGAGGAGGGGAGAGGGCAGGTGAGGGGGGAATGAGTGAATCTTGCTCACATCAGATTTGGCCTGAGGAGGGAATACCATACATACCCAATTGGGTATCTTACCCCACAGGAAAGAAGAGGGAAGAAGATAAAAAAGGGGGGGGATGATGGAGGGGAGGGCAGATGGGGGTGGAGGTAATCAAAAAGAAACACTTTCAAAAGGGGACAGGGTCAAGGGAGAAAATTCAATAAAGGGGGATGGGCTGGGAAGCAGCAAAATATAGTTAGTCTTTCACAACATGAGTATTGTGGAAGGGTTATACATAATGATACACATGTGGCCTATGTTGAATTGCTTGACTTCTTGGGGACGGTGGGTGTGAAGGGAGGAGGGGGGATAATTTGGAAGTCAAAGTTTTTAAAAACAGACATTCAAAAACAAACAAAAAAAAAAGTTTTTGCATGCAACTAGAAAATAAGATACACAGGCAAGGGGGAGCAGAAATTTAGCTTGCCCTACAAGAAAGGAAGGGAAAAGGGGATGGGAGGGGAGTGGAGTGACAGAAGAGAGGACTGACTGGGGAACAGGGCAACCAGAACATACGCCATCTTGGAGTGGGGCTGAGGGTAGAAATGGGGAGAAAATTTGTAATTCAAACTCTTGTGAAAACCAATGCTGAAAACTAAATATGTTAAATAAATTAAATTAAAAAAAAGAAGTCATCTTCTTATAAAACATGTTGTTACCTATGTTTTCATGTAATGATTAGATCCTTATCAGTCTCTGTTTCTCCAAAGGGAAGGAGTTGAATTGGAGTTAATTGGAAAATTAATGGGATTAATTGAAAAAATGTGGAGTTCTAAATAATTGCAATAAAAATCAAATCTAAATTTTGTGAAAGCAAAAAGATCAGACGATCATATATGTAACTTAAAAGATTTTAAGAATTCTTCTTTCTGTAGTATTTTAAAATATTTAGCTTCTGATTTTTTGTATTGAATTTCTTAAATATATCAAGGTAACAGTCTGCCAACTTACATCATAGGAAGTTAAGTGGTAACAGGGTCAATTTAAATTTAGACAAAAACTCTTAACCCTAGCTTTTATGTCTATTTAGGTACATATTAAATCTTTAATTAGAAAGACTCATTTTCAAGTCATATTCTCAAGATTTTTTAAAAGATTCTTTAGTTTATTATTAGTAGTGTTTATGTCAGGTACAGAGTTTAAATAAAGACAGAAACAGCAAGAGGTATTTAAAAACTAAAATTCTCTAAAGTTTTGAGGGATCTATAGGTTCCTAATTTAGTGTTATCAAGCCACAAGGTTTGAGCTTGTTTTAACCACATGAACTGGTTATTAGAGAAGTAAAATTTAAGAAACTATACTAAATTGTATTGAAATTTGTTTTGTAAAATTTTTTTTTAGCAGGAACATCAAAGAATTTCTACGGGCACTATGGAACCAGAGAAGCAAATCTACTAAATCTACTAAAGAGGAGGACTGCCCCGAGGACTAGTCCAATTTTGAAATGTCCAAGAGCAGATGTTCCCAGAGAACAGAAGACTACATGCAGCATCTGAGATTCAAGATGAAATGTGCTGATAAAATAGACATTGGGAGTGAGTTTCTGGCATACTAAGAGACTTGATGTTAGTTAATGTTCCATTTCACAAGTATGTTTGTTGAATTTTCTTAATTGCCTTGGGACATATAAATCTCCTTTCTAAATTTAATCCATGGTGTTAGATGTTTTCACTAGGGCTTGTACTGTGATTAATCAGGTTTATAATTCTTTTTCAGTTTTGCTTTAGTGATTGTGTTAAAACTTATTTTGAACTTCCATCAGAAAAATTTGTGTTAGTACATCCTACTGTTGATAATGATTATGTTAATGATCTTATAGAATTAGCTTACTGATAAGTAATCTATCACTATATATTGATCAATATATGTATATGTTGATCAATATATATGTGTGTGTATGTATATGTATGTATGATATATACAAGTGTACATACATATACACATATACATCTCTCTCCATATGTGTGTTTATATACATGTATGTGTATGTGCATATATGTATAAATATGTGTATATATGTATATGTATGTGTGTATATATATTCATATATATAAAGGGGAGAATTGAGAAGATTAAGATTGATCCCCTATCAGGGCAGCTAGATAGTGCAGTGGATAGAGTACTGTCTCTGGAACCAAGAGAACTTGAGTTCAAATCAAGCCTCACATAGTTATTAGCTATGTGACTCTGGGTAAGTCACATAACCCACTGAACCATACCTAATAGACTTAACCCTGATTGCCTCCAAAAAGAAAGTTTGATCCTGTATCATTTATTTATTGATCATATTTATAATTAATTGATTTTGTTCTGTAGCTGCTTTTATCCTGTAACTGATTCAGCTGGTCAGTAATGGGGTCCATTTAAAAATCCAGTTCTCCTGGTTATCACTGATCTATTCTTGTCTCAAGGAATTTCACTGACCTTGGGGGTGCATGTGAAAATAGGGGGGTTGGGCCTGATATCTTTGCACCACCAAGCTATCCTTCAAGGATGTCTTTTTCTCTCTTTCTCTTTTTTTCTTAAACTAATTTATTTTTAGTTTTCAACATTCATTTCCACAAGATTTTGAGTTCCAAATTTTCTCACCATCTTTCTCCTATCCTGCTCCCCAAGAGGGTATGTATTCTGATTTTCCTTTCCTCTAGTCTGTCCTCCCTTCTACCACTACCCTCCCTTTTCCCCTTCCCTCTTACTTTCTTGTAGGGCAAGATAGATTTCTATACCCTGTATATCTGTATATCTTATTTCCCAGTTGCATGTAAAAACAATTTTTAACATTTGTTTTTTAAAATTTTGAGTTCCAGATTCTCTCCCTTCTTCTTTCATTACCCACCCTCACTGAGAGGGCAAGCACTTCAATATAGGTGATATATTTGTAGTTATGCAAAACATTTCTGTAATAGTCATATTATGAAAGACTAACTATATTTTCCCCCATCCTATCCTGTCCCCCATTTATTCTGTTTTCTATTTTGACCCTGTCCCTTTTCAAAGTGTTTGCTTCTGACTACCCCCTCCTCTAATCTGCCCTCCCTTCTATCACTGCCACCCCCCACTTATCCCCTTCCCCTCTGCTTTCCTGTAGGGTAAGATACCCAGTTGAGTGTTTTATTACCTCCTTAAGCTAAATCCAATGAGAGTCAGGTTGACTCATTCCCTTTCATCTCCCCCCTCTTCCCCTCCATTGTAACAGCTTTTTCTTGCCTCTTTCATGTGAGATAATTTACCCTATTCTATCTTTCCCTTTCTCCTTCTCCCAATATTTTCCTCTCTCACCCCTTAAAATTATTTCATTTTTTTAGATATCATCCCTTCATATTCAACTCACTCTGTGCCTTCTGTCTATATATATATATATATATATATATATATATATATATATATATATATATATATATATATATATATATATATATATATATATATATATATATATTTCCCTTCAGCTATCCTGATACTGAGAAAAGTCTCATGAATTACAAATATCATCTTTCCATGTAGGAATGTGAAGAGCTCAACTTTAATAAGTCCCTTATGATTTCTCTTTCTTGTTTACCTTTTCATGCTTCTCTTGAGTCTTGTATTTGAATGTAAGATTTTCTGTTCAGCTCTGGTCTTTTCATCAAGAATGCTTGAAAATCCTCTATTTTATTGAATGTCCGTTTTTCCTCCTGAAGTATTATACTCAGTTTTTCTGGGTAGGTGATTCTTGGTTTTAATCCTAGCTCCTTTGACCTCCAGAATATCATATTCCAAGCCCTTTGATCCCTTAAGGTAGAAGCTGTTAGATCTTGTGTTGTCTTGATTGTGTTTCCACAATACTCAAATTGTTTCTTTCTGGCTGCATATAATATTTTCTCCTTGACCTGGGAGCTCTGGAATTTGGTGACAAAATTCCTGGGAGTTTTATTTTTGGGATCTTTTTCAAGAGGTGATTGGTGATTTCTTTCAATTTCTATTTTATCCTCTGGTTCTAGAATATCAAGGCCGTTTTCCTTGATAATTTCTTGCAAGATGATGTCTAGGCTCTTTTTTTTGATCATGGCTTTCAGGTAGTTCTATAATTTTTACGTTATCTATCCCAGATCTGTTCGCTAGGTCAGAGGTTTTTCCAATGAGATATTTTACATTGCCTTCTATTTTTTTCATTCTTTTGGTTTTGTTTTATAATCTCTTGAGTTCTCATAAAGTCATTAGCTTCCATTTGCTCCATTCTAATTTTAAAGGAATTATTTTCTTCAGTGAGCTTTTGGATTTCCTTTCTTATTTGGCCAATTCTGCTTTTTAAGGCATTCTGCTTCCCATTGGCTTTTTGGACCTCTTTTGCCATTTGGATTAGTCTATTTTTTTAAGGTGTTACTTTCTTCAGTATTTTTTTGGGTCTCCTTTAGCAAGCTGTTGACTCATTTTTCATGATTTTCTTGCATCACTCTCATTTCTCTTCCCAATTTTTCCTCTCCTTCTCTTACTTGATTTTCAAACTCCTTTTTGAGCTCTTCCATGGCCTGTGACCAATTCATATTTTTCTTGGAGGCTTTGGATGTAGGAGCTTTGACTTTGTTGATTTCTTCTGGCTGTATGTTTTGGTCTTCTTTGTCACCAAAGTAAGATTCTGTAATCTGATTTTTTTACTCTGTTTGCTCATTTTCCCAGCCAATTACTTGACTTTTGAGCTCTTTGTCAGGGTAGGACTCTGCTTCCAGAGTGGAGAGTGCTCTGTCCCAAGTTCCAGGGGTTTTGTGCAGCTGTTCTTCTAAGGCGGTATGATCAAAGGAGAGATGTTTACTCCTCTCCTGGCATGTGTTCTGGCCTATGAGTGACCACAAACACTCTTTTCTGTCTTGAAACTGTGAGGAAGATTCCCTCTCCACAGCTGCCACAAGCTCTGCCACATCAGTGCCCCTCCTCACCCCAGGACCACCACCCAGGACGGTGACCCAGATCCAAGCAGGGCAAAGCAAGAGAATCCTGCCTCAGCATCAGCAAAGAGATCCCTGCAATCCCTCTCTGATCAGCTGCTTGATTCTCCCCACTTTTTGTGGGCCTGGAGCTCCAGAAGCAGACACTGCTGCTGCTGCTGTTGCTGCTGCTGCCACTGCTGCCACTGCCACAACCACTGCCACCTCTACCGCCTGGGGCAGGGGCTGGACCATGCTCTTCTGATACCCAAGTCTGACAGAGTTTCCCCACTGACCTTCTACTTTGTGTTTGGTGTTTGTGGGTTGAGAAGTCTGGAAACCGCCACAATGGCCAGTGATTCAGGCCTCTGAGTCCTGCTCCTGCTCAGTCTGTGCTGGCATGGCCCATGCTGGACTGCATTCTGCTCTGAGTCCAGTGTGATAGCCTCTTCATGTTAGCCTTCCAGGTTGTCTTGGGCTGGAGATTTGTTTCACTGTCATTTTGTGGGTTCTGTAACTCTAGAATTTGTTTAGAGTCATTTTTACAGATATTTGGAGGGGTTTCTGGGTGAGTTCAAGCAAGTCCCTGCTTTTACTCTGCCATCTTGGCTCTGCCCCTCAGACGTCTGCTTTGTCATCTTGCACCTATCAAGAGGAAAGGAAGAGGTTGTTGCTAGTCCCTGTGAACAAACTTTCAAACAACCATGTTGTTCCTTGCATCTCAGCTCTGTAACTAATCATGTTGCCCTCAACCATATGACGTCAGCTACACCATTCAGTTCTTTGTCTTATATTCCCCCAAACCTACAAAAAAGGAACTGTCCTTTTGCATGGGGCCTTTGTCATAAATGAAGGTAATCCATCGACTCCTTTGCTGGGATACAAGATGCCCCTGTTAATAAGTGTTATCTTGCTTGGAGAATTGCCTCTGTTTACCTTCTTGTTAAATTTTAATCACAACAAAGTCCAGTTTTTTCCATTTAGGCTAAATGAACTGTACAGGGTCACACAGCTGGGATTTGAGTCTATGACTTTCCAGACTTCAAGTCCAGTGCTCCATATAGAAGTGGTAGAATTCAGATGGACATTTCTAGGCTATATTTCACCTCCTAGGATCATAGCTTTACACTGGAAGGGGCATGAAGGCTGAGACCAATCCTGTCATTTGGCAGAAGAGAAAACTGAGGCTGAGAGAAGTTACATGATTTCCCTAGGGTTGCATAGGTAGTGTCTGAGGAACAATTTGAATCCGCTTTTAACATCGTTCTTTTATTTTGGTGTACATTGTGTAGGTTCTGGAACAGCACAAGCCATGATCCTGTATAAATACAGCTTCAGACACTTACTAGCTGGGTGACCCTACATATGTCACTTAAATTCTCTGTGCCTCAGCTCACTCATCTATCATTTATGTTGTGCTTTCAGGTTGGCAAAATACCGTATATATGTTATATCATTTGATCTTCACAAAAACTCTTTAAGGTGGCTGCTACTATATATATTCCTGTTTTACAGATGAGGAACCTGAGAATGAGAAAGGTTAAGTGACTTTCCCAAGGTCACAAGCAGCTAATAAGTGTTTCAGGCAATATTTGAACTTATGTCTTCCTGAATCCAAGTCCAGCACTCTTACCCACTACTCTTACCTTGCTACTTCAGTTACTTCTAATGGCCTTTCTACATCTGAATATTGACCCCATAATCCTCATAAATATGTCCCTTCACTAATAAAAACAGACATTTATGTTCTGTCTAAGTTCTTCCCACACATAACCTCTTTTGAACTTCACGATACCATGTAGAGGTGGGAATAGGCCTTGGACTTCTCCATGGTTCTATAGTTAGCGAGTCACAGACAGAAACTGATTCTAAGTCTAATGTTTTTACAATTTCACTGTGCTTCATGACAATGAAAAAACCGTGGGTAAGGTGGGGTAGGGGAAGACTCAGGGCCACAGAGGGTGGTGTCACAGCAACACTGCTGCTTTCATCCACATTCAGTTTCTCCCCTGTACTCACTTTCTCCATAACCTGTTTCTTACCACCATGCTTAGGCTGGTTTGATCCAAAGTTCCCTTCATTCATTATCTGGTTCACTTTCAATACCTTTGTGAAATTGCTAATGTTATCAGTAGCTATTTACTTTAGGTGTTTCCGTTAGTTCCCGAGCATAATCTATATTCCAAGTGAACTTCATGAGTGAAGAGCACTGGATATCACCTATACTCTTTTCTTCTTCTGTATTCTTCAGGGTAATTCCCTTGAATGGCCTGAAATTTCCTCCTTCCCTCCACAACTTCTCTCAGAATCCTAGCTCACCTTCACCCTGTCCGTGGTTCGGATATCCCCAGCAAGCATTTACCCAGCTTTACTCTAAATCAGAGCTCCTTAACCTTTTGTTTCATGGATCCCTTTGACTACTGGGTAAAATCTGTGCACCACTTTGTAGAATTATATTTTTAAAATGCATACAAATATAAAGGAAGCTGATTCTGTAGAAATTAAATATGCACAAATATATCTACATATATATGTACATGTGTGTTTATGTGTACACACACATGCACATATATGTTGGGGGCTATGCAACTTGGATTAGTATATATATTAGAATATGTTTGTGTATATATATATGTATATATACATACATATACACACATGTATGTGTGTATTCTGATTCAAGTTCACAGCTCCCAAAATCTATAGAATAAGAATGTCTGTTCTTAATCACCCGATTTCCCTGGAGCCTAATGTCTCTTGGGTTGAATGATACAATTTAGTTCACAAATTTGGAAAATCTAGGACCAGGTACAAATTCGTCATGGCTGACAATGGAAAAACATTCTTCTCCAGCGCACAGACATATGGAAGGAAAGAAACTGACCCACAAGCACATGGGACAGTAATGCTCACCAGGCAGTTTTGACAGCCAGGAAAAAGGACAACAACAGCAGTTCTCATTTATATGGCACTCCAAAGTTTGCAAAATGCCTGAGGCAAATGAACTTATTTAATATCAGTGGGTGGACTGATAGGTCCAAGCTGACTGAGAAAGTATCATAACAAAAGCAAAAAAGGATGATTGGAAAGAGTACTTAGGCAGTGCTGCTCAGAACTATTTTTGTCAACTATTACCACTATGCAAAACAACCAACAAGAATTTAGTCACTTATTTCCCATAGGATCTAGAATATATCTGCAATGAATTGTACTGCAATGATGTAGAACATGCTTCACCAACATTTGAATAAATGAATGAACGAGCCAGCACAAGGAATGCCTTAAATGATGGTGATTTTGACTTTTGGACTTACCAATAGAACTTTCTATATTCAATCAGTGGAGACGGTGAAGGGGCTCAGTGGATAAAGCACTGGACTTGGAATCAGGAGAATTCATCTTCACGAGTTCAAATCTGGCCTCAGACACTTAGTACCTATGTGACCCTGGGCAAGTCACTTAGCTCTGTTTGTCTCAGTTTCCTAATCTGTAAAATGAGCTGGAGAAAGAAATGGCAAACCACTCCAGTATCTTTGCCAAGACAACTCCAAATTGGCTCACAAAGGGTCAGACATGACTGAACAACACAAAATTTCCTTGTTTATCCCTTTTAATTTGATCTATTTTTGCTTTTGCTTTGTCTGAGATCATAATTTGTAAACCTGCTTTTTTTCAGCTGAAGCACAATAGATTCTGCTCCATTCCCTTACTTTTACTCTGTTTGCAACTTGCTGGTCCGAGTGCATTTCTTGTAAATAACATATTTCAGGATTCTGGTTTTTAATCCATTCTGCTGTACACTTCCATTTTATGGGCAAGTTTATCCCATTCCATTTATTATGACTAACTATATTTCCTTTGATCTCGTTTTCCCTTATTTATCCTTTCTCTCTCTCTCTCTCTCTCTCTCTCTCTCTCTCTCTCTCTCTCTCTCTCTCTTTCTCTGTCTCTCTCTCTCTCTTTCTCTGTCTCTCTCTCTCTTTCTCTGTCTCTCTCTCTCTCTATCTCTCTGTCTCTCTGTCTCTGCCTCTCCTTTAACCTGACCATCTATTGCCTCCCCAATTCCACCATCCCTTTGATCAGCCTCCCCTTCTTTTATCCCTTTCCCGTCCTACTTACATGTAGGGTAAGATTGATTTCTTTATGCAATTGAATGTGGATGTGAGAAGCTGTTCACATTTTCGACTAAAAGGCAGGAGGAGGCAGGCGAGCAGATCATTGTGACTTTTTGTAATTCCAATTACTGTGGTTTCCCAGAAATCATGTAATTGGATGCCAGAGAATTAGAAATAGGTTACATACTCTATACCTTTAAGAAGAAAACCACTCTTAAAATTGGCAATGTATGGGCATTGTTTTAGGAGAAATTGTTTACACAATCTTAGAGCATTGGTCCAATATAGGACAAGACTTCTGTCTCAGGAAATTAAGATATGCTTACAAACAATTTTTAGATAAACAATTTTCAACCATAGAAGTTTGCTATCAATATGTTTTTGAAAAAGCCCTGGGTTTGGAATCAGATGACATAGGGTCAAATCTAACCTTGGGATTTGCTACTTGTGTGGCCTTTCAGGAAGCCATTTCCTTTCTCTGAGACTCAGTTTCCTTCCTTGCAGAATGACTGGATTAGATTGGATGGTTTCTCTAGTATCTTACTTTGACTCTTATGACACTATAACCTTTCTTGTTAAGGCTTTGAATGTCCCATTCAAAAAAGAAAGATAACGTGTACACAATTACATTGTTTGCATCAGTAAGGAAGTTTATTGAAATATATCAGTAAATAGGAAAAGAAAGTTTTTTGTGAGTTTTCATTGAAGAATACTCTCTGGTTAAATGAAAAAGAATGGGAAAGAAACCAGGAGAAACCTTTTAGACACCTTGTATTTAAAGAGAGAGAAGATGTTAATGACCATTAGGAAGGATGGAGATTTTCTTTGCCTGACACTGATATGTTGTGGTCTAGGGAAAGAACCTTCCATATCAACACTGGTTAATAGAAGTGCTTCTTGGTCTCTGATTCCACTCTGGATGAAAGGACTCTACCATCAGGGGCTACTTCCTCAACGATGGTCTTGATTAAATGGCTTCTATTAGAATCTGTAGGTGAAAAAATGACCAGTATTGATAGTTGTACTATATAATGAAGGGTACTCCTCTTTATGAAGTTGAGGAGAGTTTAAGAGTCCCCCAAAACTGAATTTGAGCAAGGAAAATTAGCAAGTAATAATGAGTCAAATGATTAACTTGAATACCCTCCTAGAATCAGAGAAATTGCAGTTTGGTCCTTGAAAGGCATATTTGCCAACTAAAACACTTTAATGTAGATACACAAAATAGATTCCTAATCTAAAGGAAAGCGTGGGAAAAGAGCCCAACAGCAATGGCCTTTCCTTAGTTTTATTTAAAATTTCAGTTTTGAATTATGCTCTACTATGTCAATATTCAAGGATCTGTGATTTTGTTGGTGGGGGTCTTCTATTTGCCAACATAGGTCAAAATCCTTTAGCATTCACTAGATGGCCTTCTAGAGCTGCCCTAACTAAAACAGTCCTCATCATGTAGCCAACCTGAGAAGAGTTTTTCCCATCTTACTAGGATGGTTCTCAAACAACAGACCTGTAACCAGTCACTTGGCTCATATTAAAAATCTTGCCTGTAGGATCTTCAGCTTCCAGTTTGCACTGGACTGCTACATTCTTTCAGAATACAGAATCACTTCTATATCACAGTGAGGCATCAGAGAACTTTAATGGATTCTATCATATTTATTTTAACTTCAGAATATATTTTTCTAAGAAAAATTTATTTTTTTGTGTGTGAAGCAAAGTTCTGACATTCTCTCTCTCTCTCTCTCTCTCTCTCCTCTCTCTCTCTCTCTCTCTCTCCTCTCTCTCTCTGTCTCTCTCTGTCTCTGTCTCTCTCTCCCTTTCTCTCTCATTGCTAATATTCCAGGGAGATTTTATTTTAAGTGACTTCTAGTGAGAGCGAGCTCAAGTGAAGACATAAAATATCTAAGGCCTGTATTTTCAGTTTCAAAATTATTATCAAAACAATTTCTTTCTGAAGATGGAAAGTCTCTTTAATGTTTCTATGTTTTCATACTTATGAAGAATGAAAGGGAAAAAAAGCAATCTCACAACTAAAACCCACAGGAAATTAAAATGGATTCTGATTACCCCAGTTAGTTTCTGCTGACCTTGTTCCGCTTTTCGTTGGAGATTCTCCACCAGATCCAGTGCTTCCTCCTTGTCCTCCACTTGAACCTCCTCTGGAGCCAGAACTTTTGAATCCTCCACTGCCACCAGAGCTTCCTCCATATCCACCACTGGAGCTACTACCCCCATGGCCACCACTGGAGCTTCCACCATATCCTCCACCACCAGAGCTTCCTCCATATCCTCCACCACCAGAGCTTCCTCCATATCCTCCACCACCAGAGCTTCCTCCGTATCCACCACCTCCACGGCCACCACCTCCGGATGAGCTACCAGAACAATAAAAAGGGAGACAAATTTTAATGATTGGTTATCCATAAGTCTTAGAAAATGTGTGTCCTTCTCCCAGATTTTACTGGACTATTAGAGAAACTAAATAGTTTGAGAAGATATAGATGGCCAAGTGTGATGGTACATGCTCATAGTCCTTCCTACTGGGGGAGACTGAGACTTGATCACCTGAGTCATTGTCATCTTCAGTGGGATTAAAGCTGATTGGATATCATCACTAAATATGGCACCATAAGGTGAGCCTTTGGGAGCAGAGATCCACCAGGCTGCATAAGGAGGGCAAAATCATCCCAGGTGGGAAAAACAGAGCAGGAGAAAGCCCTCACTCCAGTTACTATTGGGATTGAGACCATGAGTGGTCAGTTCACTTTCTACCTTGGTGAGATAGGGAGAATCAGGAGAGAGAGAGAGACAGACAGACAGACACAGAGACAGAGACGGAGACAGAGAGACAGAGACAGACAGAGAGAGACAGAGAGGCACACAGAGAATTTAAAGAACTCAAAAAAGTTTTCTTTGACCAAATCATTCCTCAGCCAAAATCAGGCAGGATGAAACCAACATTTCAGACAAAGTGATGTATTTCTCCTCTAACAACTCTTTGCTTCTCAAAAATTGAGAGAAGCTCTTCTAACTAGAAACTTGGTAGGCAGGGGAATTTCTAATAGTGGTATTTCTTTCACTCACCCTCCTTCCTCTAGCAGGCTGCGGTAGGTCTGAATTTCATTCTCCAGACGGATCTTGATGTCGAGGAGCACCTGGTATTCTGAACTCTGGCATTCTGTTTCAGCCCTGATCTGCTGTAACTGCTCCTCCAGAGCGGTGATCTGGGCCTGGATCTGTGATAGCTGAACACAGTAACGACCTTCTGTCTCTGCCAGGGATGCTTCCAGGGATTGTTTCTGAAAAGAAGAGAGGAGCATGGTGTGAACTGACAACATCATTAATTAAATGGAATACAACAAAATTCTTTCTAATTAGAAAATTTGTGGAGGAATGAAGAAATTGGATTTCAATTAGAAATATGTGATCCAACCTAGTTCTAGCTTTTCAGTAATTTCAGACCATTACCACTTACACTTTTGACCCTGATGCTGGGATCTTGGATGTATTTCAAAATTTTGATACTACGTACTTTGTTCTTTTCTTTTAGGATGCCCTAATGTTGATATCACCTACTTTGATGACCATTCATTCTTGAGATCACAAAGTTGTATTGGAAAGCTTAAAAATGAATGGGAAAACTTTGTACTTTATGGAAAAATATACTTATGTGAGAAATGTATTAATCCATTTTGGAAACATAGAGCTCATGTTCAGAGATAATTGTTAACCTACCAGGGCCAGTTGTGACTGCAGTTCAATCTCCAAAGCTTGTAAGCTGCGTTTCAGTTCAGTGATCTCGGATTTGTGGCTGGACATTTGTTCAACATTGGTATCAATCTCTGAGTTCAGCTCCTTGCTCTAGGATCATAAAAGCAAAGGAGAAGAGAGAGAGAAAAGAATCATTAGAAGACAACGACCACATTCATGGTCTTTATGATGAGAATTTTAGGAATAAGTAATTTTCACCTTTTCATTGAACCAGGCCTCAGCATCTCTACGGTTTTGTTCAGCCATTGCCTCATATTCAGTTCTCATGCGGTTCAGATATTCAGTCAGATCCACTCCTGGGGCAGCATTCATTTCCACATTCACATCTCCAGTGGACACATTCTGAAGATCTTTCATTTCCTGTAGGGGAAGGAGAGCTCATAATGTGACTACAGTTTTCATGACTATAGTGAAAATTTAGGAGATTGGGGTGTGGCATGGTGGGATGGAGCAGAATTTTATCTCACCTCCTCATGGTTCTTCTTCAGGAAGGCCAATTCCTCATTCAGGCTTTCAAGTTGCATCTCTAGGTCAGTCTTGGCCAAGGTCAGATCATCCAGGACTCTGCGCAGGCCATTAATGTCAGCCTCCACACTTTGACGCAGGGTCACTTCATTTTCATACCTGAAAAAGACATGGTATAATCAGTAATATAACTCAGTCTGTTTAACGAATATCATTTGGGCAGAGGGTAGGAAAGAAGAGCCTGAGAAAATGTAAAGTAACAAAATACAGTACAATATAGTAAAAATACCATACCATAGCAGTCCAGACCATACAATATACACTAATTAAATACTTATTGTATCCAGAATATTTTTTTGGTGATAAAGAAATTGTACTAGGCTGAAAAAAGGATAAATGCTATTAATGATAGAGTGGTAGCTATTAATAACAGAACAGTAACTTGATTACTGATAGAATTCTTTTCATAGTGTGGTAACCAATTGATTTCATATTTTATTTCAGCATGTTCATTCCACTTCACACACAAATGATGGTAACAGTTGAGTAAAAGCAGCAAAGCCTAAAATGACTTAGAAGTTATTTGCAAAGTATTATTGATCTCAAATATAATAGAAGATATTATTACCACTGAAAATTTCTCTGATAATCTAGAAAATGTTTAATTTTGAATGAATTTTTTTTACCAGGCACGATGTGCCATTTGGGGGACATTGGAAATTCATTTTGGTTTTTGTTAAGCAATTACCCACACTAAATTCATGTCTGATAATTTCAGGAGCACACACTCCTTACTTTCTTTGCTTACTTCAGTCTGAAGTCATCGGCAGCCAGCCTGGCATTGTCAATTTGCAGCAGCACACTAGCATTGTCAGTACTTAGATTCAGGATCTACAGAGGAAAAATAATTGAGAAAGAGGTCATGTATATGGATTTTTGAAAAAGGCCATGCTTCTTAAGAACTGAATTTAATGATTATCATCTCATAAGTTCTATCATCTATGTTATTTAAGAATGACATACAGTGCACTCACCTGTTTCCTAAAGCTTGGATCTTCCGGGATTACTGAAGTCATGCCTCTTCTGACGAGGCATTTATTTTTTACTCAGCAATTGAAATCTTTGATCTGATCACATCATGTTATTTCACTGACTTCAAGACTCATTTGATTGATTTGGTACTATATATATTCCTAAATAATTGTATTTAGAACTGACCCACCAGATCTGAATTTTAGATATCCTTGGAAGATATGAATTGCATCTCTCTTGCTTCCAATTGGGAGAATTCATACTTTTGGAAATGTAAGAGAGAGCAAGTTTCTATGAATTTGGGAGTATGTTTTATTCACCCTGATAGAACTAGCAGAGATTTTCCCCAACATTTGAATGATTCTTTAGTTTTTCCTTTCTTAGTTTCTCCCTCTTACTTCTTTGATTACACTTCCTTTCTTCAGGAGTTCCCTAGAGGCCTGGCAGTTTTCAGCAGTCTGACATTCTTGTTGAGCAATAATGGTTTACCATTGCATGAATAACATAGGCAATAACAATTAGCAGCCTGTTTCTTGATTTAAGATTTCTCTATCTCAATTACTTTTTTTTCTTTTGGTGAAGGAGAGGAGACGAGCTGGATCTGTGATTTCATTGCTCTAAGTAACTGCCAGTGAGAAACTCCTTCTTATAATGCAGATCAGAACCTGTTCTGAAACTTAAGGTCTTAGAGACTAAGAGCACTGGAAAAGGTGAAGGGACATAGGTCCCTTGGGCCATGTAGCTGCTAGGTATCAGAGGAATCTTGAACTTAGGTCTCCTGACTCTGAGACCAGCTCTTCTTATTTATAAGACTAAGAAATATGAGACTAAGAATAAGCACAATATTGGTTCAGAAGCAGTATAAATGACGTTTCTTACCTGATCCTTAAGATCCTTGATTTGGTCATAATAGCGAGAGTAGTCACGTGGTTCTCGCTGATTTGCATTGCCATTTTTATCATACCAGTCTTTGATTTTTTGCTCTAGCTCATAGTTAGACTCTTCTAGAGCTTTCACTTTGTCCATGTAGGAGGCCAGGCGGTCATTGAGATTCTGCATGGTGACCTTCTCATTGCCTGTGAGGAGACCTCCATCGCCTCCACCAAAGCCTCCCCCAATGCCTCCACCAAAACTTCCTCCCCCAAAGCTTCCCCCACCAAAGCTTCCCCCACCATAGCTTCCCCCACCAAAGCCTCCTCCACCAAAGCCTCCTCCACCACAGCTTCCTCCACCATAGCCACCACCACCATAGCTACCACCACCGAAGCTACTCCCAACATAGCTGCCACCACCAAAGCCTCCTCCATAGCCCCTTACTGATCCACTGCCAAAGCCCCCTCTTGAGCAGCTGCCATAGCTAGAGCCTCCACCTAAGCTAAATCCTCCACCAAGAGAGCTAACCCCATAGCCAGAACCTCTACTGCTTGAGATTCTGACAGATGAACTTCCTCCTCCTCCTCCTCCTCCTCCACTGCGGGAGGAAGAGTAATGTTTGCTGGAAGTATGTCTCTGGGACATAGTGATGCAGTTAGAGGTTCAGCTCAAGCAATGCTTGCTACCCAGAGACTGTGGCAATCCTTTATATACTAAACTGGGAGGGTGTGTCCCATCTTCAGTCTTCTCACTTGGCTGGCTTCTTTTTGCCAATTTAGCATTATCATTACTAATACCTGATCTGATACATCCTGGTGTGTTTTTGCCTTTAAAATAAATAGGACATTTATTATGTTGAAATGGAAGATGGGTGGAGTTCAGTAAAGACTCACTTTCATTATTCTTTTTTATCTTTTGCAGAACATTGAGCAATTGGTAAAAAACTATATTCTCAGCAAAAAAAAGACAAAAAGAATGCAAGTGATATATCTGGTGGTAAGCTTGTCAGTTTCACACACACAAACACACACACGCAATTTTCTTCTCTACAAAAGGGGAAAAGCAAGGCACAAAGTACTCCAAGTGATAGCCTGAAAAAGTAATTTAAAAATTATAATTTATTGGAACAATTAATAAAGTGAGTGAGCATCAAAATCCTGGTGCAGATGCCAAGGCTCTTTCATGAAGCTGAAGGGATTAATAAGTTTTTTAAATGAATAACTCATAGTGCTTCAGAGCTATTATGTACATAGGATTCATAAGAGTCACAAATACTTAACTTAGGAAGTGCCTATATATTTCTCTCTAGAAAATCTTTTCCTTCAGAGAGTGAGAACTTATTGACATTTTGCCTAAACATGGTGATGATTAATCTGTTTGGGAGAGGAGCCTTTAAATTGAAAGGATTTATGCCATTTAGAGATTTTTTTAATCTACTGAGCACATGAAGTCATACCTGAATTTTTTTTTGCTTTTTAACTTATCCATCATCATTGAGGTGTTGGTTTTTGTTAATCTTACAGTAGTAAAACCAAGTACTATACCATATGAGCTCAAAGACCCAGGGTTCTTATAGGTGACTTCTCAAGTCCTTCCATTCCTTCCAGCTCTGAGGTTCTAAGATGGTGGGATTGTGTAACACTTTGTTCACATTCATCTTCCATTCAATGAACCTTTATTAAACATAATCTAGGTACAAGGCACCATGCCAGACATGGGGAATACCAAGACAAAAAGGCAATCATTACCTTTCCTCAAGGACATTTGGCTTTGGGAGGAATATAGGAGGGACACAATGAATGTAAGGGTGTTTTATATACACATATACACACACACAAATTTATAATATACACATATATAAAAAGACATATATATATATATATTTGGTAAAGTAGAGTGAAGTAAATATAGTAAAATAAAGTAAATATGGAGTAAAGTATAGTAAAGTAGATGGAAGACATTTGACAAGGGAGAGAGTATGAACTATTTGGGGTGAGCAGAAAGGCTTTACAAAGGAGATGGGTTGAGCGTTGAAGTCACCAAGCATTTATTAAATGCTTACTATGTGTAGGTATTATGCTAAGTGTTGGGGATACTAAAAGAGGCAAATGACAGACAGCCCCTGCTCTCGAAGAGTTCCAGTCTAATGGAGGATGCAATACTATGTCCAAACTTGATATAGACTAGATAAATTGGGAATAATTAACAGAAGAATGGAGCTAGAATTAAGGGGGTTTGGGAAAGGCCTGTAGTAGGAGGAAAGATTTTATTGAGAACTTGAAAGAAGCCAGGGAGACCAGGAGAAGGAGACCAGAAAAGAAAGAATTCCAAGAGCTCAGGAAAATGCCTAGAGTTAGGAGATGAGGTATCTTGTGGGTGGAACAGTCAGGAGGCCAATGTCACTGCATCACAGAGTAGGTGGAAGGGAGTAAAATATAAAAAGATTGGAAAGATAGGAGAGGTCTAGGAAGGTTAAAATATTGATTGAAAGGTATAATTTAAGTATTTTTTTCTTGAAAGAATTAATATTCCTGAATCTGTATCATCATGATCATCATTATTACTAGCATTTATATATCACTTTAAGGTTTCCAAAGTGCTTTAAATATATTAATATTTATAAATATTATATATAAATATATATTATAATAACTATTATATACATTATAATAAAATATATAAATATATGTAAACATAAAACTACATTAACTCATTAGATACTAACCATGATTAAGAAATGAGCCTTGTTCCAATATACTTAACAGTAGCTTCCTGAGTTAAATTCCTTTTTCAATAAATATTCACATTTCCTTAGCTGTCTATCATGTGTATGACCTTGGGTAAGTCCCTTCACTTTTCTGAAACTCATTTTCAGTGTCTGCAAAACAGGGTCAATAATGTCTGAAGCCCTTCTCTCCTAGGTTCTTGTGAAGTCCAGATAAAGCAATGTAGGCGTGGTGCAGGGCGGTGGTGTTTACAAGATTAAAGTGCTATGTAATAAATGAGTGAGATCGTTATTTTTATTATTAGAATGATTACTCTGCCAGAGTCCGAGGCATTCATTGTTCTAAGACAGGTCATTATATAGGCACGAGCTGTAGCTATAGGGTCCAGATCCGTGATTTCCCGGAGGTACAGAACTCCTGCAGGAGGAAGCTCTTCTACCAAAGCAGATCAGCAATTACAGTCTTGGAGAGCTGTCTAGACCACTGAGGTTATACAAGGTCTGCCCCAGGGTCACGTAGCCAGTGTATGTCAGAGGTGGAATTTGAACCCCAGCTTTTTCTCCATTCTGCCAGATGCCAGGACTCCCCTCTCACTTCAGATCTGACATAATAACATTAAGATTTATGTAACACTTTCAGGTTTCCAAAGCACTGGACAAATACTGTCTCATTTGATCCTCAAAGCAGCCCTGGGAGGTAGATTCTATTATTAAATCCATTTTATGGATGAGGAAACTGAGGCAAAAAGAGGCTAAATACTGTAGCTAGTAAGTGTCTGAGGCAGGATTTGAACTCAGATCTTCCTGACTCCATGCTCTATCTACTATTCCATCTAGTAGCCTAAGGTCATAAAGTTCATAAATGATGAATCTTGAATTAGAGACAGCGTTCTGGCTTCCAGTCTTGTGCTCCTTCTCCCACAACAATCTGTGCGTATATACATATATATATATATATATATATATATATATATATATACACATACACACACACACATGCACATACATACATACACACATATATACATATATACACACATATATGTGTATATGTATATACATATGTATATACATACGTATATATGTACACATACATACATATATACACATATATGTATATATACATACACGTAATCATAGTGGCTGGCATTTATATAACATTTAAGAGTTTGCAAACTACTTTAAATATATTATTTCATTTGAACCCATGGCTTTTGTGAGGGAGGTACTGGATCTGTTATTATTCCCACTTTATAGATGAGTAAATTGCTGAGAACTCACGTGATTTGCCTAGGGTCACAAAGCTAGTTTTAGAGTTTGGAGGTGGGGTCTCATCTGTAACTTTCCTCACACTGCCCCCAACCTGTTTGCTATGCTGTCTCTGGAGTTATCTCTGCACATTGCATGAGAACACTGGGGTTAATCCGCCTGTCCCAGATTTGTCTCTCTCTGGAGAAACTTTGTTCCAAACTTAAAAAAAAAATCCCAACCAGGAAGTTTTTGGAGAGATCTTGAAAATCAAGTTTGGATATTTGGCATCCTTCTCCCATTGCTAATTAGATTTGCATATTAAATTTACAGCTACTCAGTGCATTTCATGAGAACAACAGAAAGAGTTTCTGCAGGGAAGGAAGATTGGTTGCAAACATCAACACAAAGTGGATCACTACCCAACACATTGTATGTTCTTAAGCTTGTCAGTACATGCCTATGGAAGAGGAGTACACCAGAAAAGGAACTGATCCTTCATGAAGATAAGGAAGACCAAAGAAAGCCTGTGATAAGTTTGCAAAAAAACAAACAAATCAGAATGGCACACAGAGTAGGGTGGGAAGGTTCAGAGAGGTCTTGTGACTCAAAGAGTGATGGAAAAAGCCCAAGCTCCTTTGAATCTTTCAACGCATCTCTGAGACTAAGTGGATAGAGAGCTAGACCCAGAGTTAGGAAGACCTGAGTTCAAATCTTCCTTCCTAACTGTGTGATTATGAGCAACTCACTTAATTCCTGTCTGCATCTGATCAGGGGTAATAGCAGCACCTACCTCTCAGGGTTGTTGTGAGGATCAAAAAAAAATTGTTTTGGAAATTGTTTTGTAAGCCTTAAAGTGCTATATAAGTGTGTGTGTGTGTGTGTGTGTGTGTGTGTGTGTGTGTATAAATATGTGATAGCATATGATAGCATTTTGGACTCCTCCGAGCTGATCGCATTCTGTTTTGTATTAAGGTCATTTGTGTATATGTCTTATCCACTCCAGTGGCAAGCTTAGGGAATTGTTTTATTTCATCTTTGTTTCCCAGCACCTTAACAATGAGCAATTAACCAGCATTTGTCAAATAGAAGTGGATTGCATCTAGTTAGGGAGATGAGGCATATTGTATGTCTGAAGACATAACTAAAGAAATGAGTGGCAAGAAGTTCAGAAGAGGGAGGGACCATTTGGATTGGAATTGACAGGAAAGCTTTGTGGAGAAGGCAGAAATGATTCTAGATCATTCTCAAAGTGTGGATAGTATTTTTTGATTGTTGAGAGGTTGGTGTCTGTGTTTGTGTGTGTGTGTGTGTGTGTGTGTGTGTGTGTGTGTATGATATTCCAAGTAGAGGAGAAAAGATATGAAGAAGGACTTGGAAGATTAGGCAGGGACACAAACAATCAGGGCAATTTCGTTACTGCCTTGATAAATATGAAAAACACTTTAAAAAGCTATCTATAAGAGAAGGTCTTTTTTTTATTTTTTTCTGTACATTGAAGTCTTTATTGATGATTATCAAGTTCATAATAAAAAGAGAAAAAATTTAAAAATATTTATTTCATCTTTCATTTTCCCCCAATTACATATAAAAACAATTTTAACATCCCATTTTTTAAAATTTTGAATTCCAAATTCTTTCCCTTTCTTCTTCTTCACCCCCCTCATTGAGAAGGCAAGCGATTTGAAAAAGGTTGTACATGTACAGTCATACAAAACATATTTCCATATTAATCATATTGTGAAAGAAAATGCAGACAAAATCCCCCAAGAAAAATAAAGTAATAAAAAGTATGCTTCGATCTGCATTCAGACTCCACTTCTTTCTCTAGAGGTGGATAGCATCTTTTATCATAAATCCTTCAGAATTGTCTTAGATCATTATGTGGTTGAGAATAGCTAAGTCAGTCACAGTTGAACATCAATACTGTATTGTTACTTTATATAATGTTCTCCTGATTGGCTTATTTCACTTTGCATCGGTTTATGTAAGTCTTCCCAGGTTTTTCTGAGAGCACCATGCTTGTCATTTATAATAACATAATAGTATTGCATCACAATCATAGACTACAATTTGTTCAGCCTTTCCCCAGTTGATGGGTATTCCCTCAATTTTCAATTCTTTGCCACCACAAGAAAAGCTGCTGTAGATATTTTTGTATATATCAGTCCTTTTCCTGTTTGTTTTTTAATCTCTTTAGGATACAGACCTAGTAGTGGAATTGCTGGGTCAAAGCATATGCATGATTTTACAGCCCTTTTGGCATAGTACCAAATTGTTCTCCAGAATGGTTGAATCAGTTCACAACTCCACCAGCAGTGCATTAGTGTCTCAATTTTCCCACACCTCCTCCAATATTTGTCATTTTCCCTTTCTGTTATATTAGCCAACTTGAGAGGTCTGGGGTAGTAGCTCAGATGTATTTTAATTTGCATGTCTCTAATCAATAGTTATTTACAGCATTTTTTTCCATTAACTATAGATAGCTTTGAATACTTCACATGAAAACTACCTGTTCAAATCCTTTGACCATTTATCAATATAAGTAGATGACTCTTATTTTTATAAACTTGACTCAGTTCTTTATATACATATATATATGTACATATATGCGTGTGTGTGTGTGTGTGTGTGTGTGTGTGTGTGTATGTGAGAAATGAGTCCTTTATCAGAGAAACTTGCAATAAAACTTTTTCACAGTTATGATTACTGTGTACTTCCCTCCATCCCATTTCCCCCCTTTTTATCCAGCTTTCTCTTTCTCTTTTCACCCTGTCCATCCTCAAAAGTGTTTTGCTTCTGGCCACCACCTCCCTCAATCTGCCTTTCCTTCTATTAGCAACCCCATTCTCTTATCCCCTTCCCCGCCTACTGTCCTGTAGGGTAAGATAGATTTCCTATACCCAACTGAATGTGTATGTTGTGTGTATGTTTCTCTTTGAGAAAATTCTTATGAGAGCAAGGCTCAAGTGTTGTCCACTATCCCTACCCCATCTTCCTCTCCATTTTAAAAGCTGTTTTGTACCTTTTTTATGAAAAATAATTTACCCCATTGTACCTCTGTTTCCCTTTCTTTCAGTGCATTTCTCTTTCTGAACCCTTAATCTTATTTTTTTTAGCTATCATTCCCATCATATTCAACCCACATCTGCCCTCTGTTTATGTACACTCCTTCTAAATGCCCTAATAATGAGAAAGATTTTAGGAGTTACAAGCATCATCTTTCCGTGCAGAAATGTTTCCCATGGAAACAGTTTAACCTCATTGAATCCCTTATGATTTCTATTTCCTGTTTACCTTTTTTATGCTTCTCTTTAGTCTTGCATTTGAAAGTTAATTTTCTATTTACCTTTGGTCTTTTCATCAGGAATGCTTGAAAATCCTTTATTTCACGGAATTTCCATTTCCCACCTCTCCTGGAAAGAGTATATACTCACTTTTGCTGAGGAGGTGATTTTTGGTTGTAATTCTGGCTCCTTTGCTCTTGAGAATATCATTCCAGGCCCTTTGACCCTTTGATGTAGAAACTGCTATATCTTGTGTTATTCTCACTGTGGCTCCATAGTATTTGAATTGTTTTCTTTCTGGCTGCTTGCAATATTTTCTCCTTGAGCTCTGGAATTTGGTTACAATATTCCTGGGAATTCTCATTTTTGATGTCATTCAGGAGGTGATGAGTGGATTCTTTCAATTTCTATTTTACTTCCTGATTCTAGAATATCAGGGCAGTTTTCCTTGATGATTTCTTGAAATATGATGTCTGGGCTCTTTTATTTTGATCATGGCTTTTAAATAGTCCAATAATTCTTAAATTATCTCTCCTTAATCTATTTTTCAGATCAGTTGCTTTTCCAATGAGATATTTCTTATATTTTTCAATGTTCTTATTTTATTTTGTTGTTTCTTGATGTCTTATGGAGTCATTAGCTTCCACTTAACCAATTCTAATTTTTAAAGAACTATTTTCTTCAGTGAGCCTTTGTACCTCCTTTTCCATTTGGCCAATTCTACTATTTAAGGAGTTGTTTTCTTCAGTGAATTTTTGTATTTCTTTTTCCATTGGCCAATTCTGATTTTAAGGAGTTCTTTTTGTTGATGGACTTTTGTTCCTCTGTTATCATTTGGCCTATTCTGCTTTTTTTTAAAGGTATTATTTTCTTTGGTACTTTTTTGTGCCTCTTTTACTGAGCTGTTGACTCTTTTTTTCACCATTATCTTGCATCACTCTCATTTCTTTCCCCAATTTTCCCTCTACCTCTCTTATTTGATTTTTGAAATCCTTTTTTGAGCTCTTTTCAGGGATTCTTTTTGGACTTGAGACCAATTCATATTTTTCTTTGAGGCTTTGGCTGTAGTAGTTTTGACTTTGTTGTGTTTTTCTTAGTCTATGTTTTGGTTTTCCCTGCCATCACAGTGTAACTTTCTATGGTCAGGTTCTTTTTTTGTTGTTGCTCATTTTCCAGTCTGTTTCTTGATTAACTTTATATGTTTAAGATGGACTCTGTTGCCAAGATGAAGGGGGAACTGTCCTAAGCTTCATGTTTTTTCAGAGCTAGTTCTAGGATCTGTAAGTTTTCAATTCTTTCAAGGAAGTTTGATCTAAGGAGAGGTGTGTTTACTATTCTCCTGGCCTCTGCTCTGGTCTGTGAGCAATTAAAAGGAATTTTAGTGTAGAAAAAAGTATGTGTATGCTACTGGTATGCTACTGCTTGCCCTTCTTGTCCTGGGACTGCAAATATGAGAGTGACCTGGAGTCATGTTTGGGCAATGCAACAGAGCCTTGCAACCAGTGCAAGTAATCTCCTTTTGACCAGTTGTCCAACCCCCTTACTATCTGTGGGCTGAGAGTCCTGTAAGTTGCTGGTGGTGCTGCTGAATCAATCACCTCAAATGTCGACTGCTTGTTTGCTGGGGTGGGGCCTGTGTTGGCACAGCCTGTACTGGACTCTGCTTTACATTGGCCAGGTGCAACAGACCTTACCTTCTGACTTTCTGAATTGCCTTGGGCTAGAAATTTGTTTCATCCTGTCCTTCTGTGGGTTCTTCTGCTCCAGAATTCAATTTGAGGCATTATTTAGAGTTGTTTGGAGGAGTGTTTAGGAAAGTTCACGTGAGCTCCCCACCATTGAAGAGAAACTATTTTTAAAAGGACTTGGAAGCAGATAAATATATGGGATAAGATGATAAACGGTTAATTAACTTGACTTGACCAGGAGGGGTTCATGTATGGAAGTAATAAGAAATATTTTACAGGTAGTTTGAGGATGACTTTGAATGCAAGGTTAAGACATTTGGACTTTATCATGCAGCTAAAGTTTTCAAATAGAGAATAGACATCCTCAGAGATGTGTTTTAAGAAGATGAAGGGATATAGGTTGGATTGAAGAAGATGAAAGACTAGAAGCAAGACACCATTTAGGAAGCTGCTAAACTGTGTGTGAAGTGACAAAGGCATAAACCACTATGGAAGTAGTGGGAATGGAAAGGAGGGGATGGATATGAGACATCACACAAAGATGACCAACAGAATTGAATGTTCAGGGTTACACAGTCCCAGACAAGACTTGAACTTAGGTATTCCTGGCTCTGAAGTTGGCTTTCTATCTACTTTGCTAAGCTGTATAAATTTGAGTTTATATAGGGCTTTAAGCTTTCCAATAAGATTTCATTTATGCTATCCCATTTGATCCTCTTAACAATGCTATGAAGCAAGGCAAATTATCTCCCAGTCGTGTATAATAGTAATACTATAAAACCCTGTATAAATGCAGGGTATTACTATCATTGAGCAGCGCAGTATCAATAGAGTGATGAAGATAGAAATTAAATTAATTAATAGCTTGGCAAATGCTTTGAATTTGTGCTTCTTTGAAGGACTACCTTGATTGTCCCTAGATTTCAAAAACTTTATGGATTATTATTTTATTTTTCAAAAGAAATGGGAGAAAAGAGTTCTGCTTCCTGGGGGAGGGTGAGTAAATGATTTGAAGTGAGAGAATCTGGGTTCTGGTTCTAACTCTGTTCCTCTGTGATCTTGAACAAGTTACTCTACCTCTCCAGTCTTCTGTTTCCTCATTTACAAAATGAGAAGCTTGGACTACGTGTTACCTAAGGTTTTTTCCTGTTCTAAATCCTATAATTTTACCAGGTACTTTTGGATAACTCCTACCTTGGATTGGTATCTTGCTTCCATCCAGTATAAATCTTCTTTATATTGTTTTTAGTTGAAAATTCCAATTCTTTCTCTGATTGAATAAACATGTTACTCTTCAGCTAGTCAGCAAGATAGGGAAACACGATATATTTCATAATAAAGTCAATAAGGTACTGTTGTTGTGGTTCATCCACTTCAGTCATGTCAAACTCTTTGTGACCCCATTTGTTTTTTGTTTGTTTGTTTGTTTCTTGTTTTTGGTGTTTTTTTTAAGCAAAGATACCGGAGTAGTTGGCTCTGTCCTTCCAGCTCATTCTACAGATGAGAAAATGGAAGCAAACAAAGTTACATGACTTACATCACACAGGTAGTAAGTGTCTGAAGGTGGATTTGAAGTTGGGAAGAGGAGTCTTCCTGACTCTGGGCCTGGTGCTCTATCCAATATGCCTCTTAACTGTCCCTAATACGGTAGCATAGTGCAACGGAATGAGCTCAGAGTCAGGGGAGTTGGGCCTGAATTCTCCTTCTATAACTACCTATTTGACTAAGGGCTTAACAGGGGCTCCACTTCCTCCCACTATTAAATGAAGGTAATCACAAATGTCTCTTTTAGTGCTACAAGAAGTAGGTAGGTGGTGTAGTAGATAGAGTGCTGGAGTCAGGATGACTTGAATTCAGATCTATCTGTGTGACACTGTTAAGTCACTAACCCCTATTAACCCCTTTAACCCATTAACTTCTCTCTGCCTCACCTATAAAATGGGGATAACAGAACTCATCTCCTAGGGTTATGATGAGGATAAAATGAGATAATATTCATAAAGTGCTTCACAAATTTTAAAGCACTATATAAAATGCTAGTTGTTGTTGCTATTAGTAATTACCCTATATTCCAAGACAAAGAAAGAAGTAGAACTTCTTAGGGCAATTTAATACAAAATTTGAGAGCTTAGTTCTTTTGATTAATTGTTGCATAAACTAATATGAATGTGTGATTGTGTATTTATGTTTATGATCCAGTTTTCTCATTCATAAAATCAGGGATAATAATATTTTGGTCACTGTGTAGTAAATAAAGACCCAACTGCAGTAGGAAGACCTAAGTTCAAGTACTGCCTACCTCTGATACACATTAATTATGTGACCCCCTCTGTACCACAAGCAATGTCCTCAAATCAGGGATTTCTGCTAGTAATGAAATCACAGATCTTGTACACATCTCTTAGAAAAGCTGTAACATTAATTTTGCCTAAGGTGATTATCACAAAGCCTTTGACTCAGTTCTGAACTCATGGCTAACTCATATATTACAAATATATCTAATTGACCCAGGTACAGTGTAATGAGAACACAAATGTTTGATGTTCATATGGAGAACTATCTTCTTGCTTTCTTCAAGACTCAGCTAAAAGGTCACCTTCTGCATGAGGTCTATCCCAGTCCTTGGACATGTGAGGCTTTCCCCACCATCTCCTCTATCTCCCTCATTAAAATGTAACCTCCTGGAGGGTAAGGACTATTTTTGCCTTTCTTTATGTCCTTATTGATTAGCAAAGAAGCTGACATATGATTGGACCTTAATAAATACTTGTTAATTGACAGTAAATTAGTCAACAAACCTTTATTAAGGACCTATTATGTGCTAGACACTTTGCTAAATGCAGGGGATATAAAGAAAGGTAAAATTCAATTTTATTCAATTCAATAAGCATTTATTAAGTACTTATTATATGCTGGGCACTGTGCTAAGGACTGGGGACACAAAAAGAGGCAAAAGACAGCCAATCCCTGCTTTCAAGGAGCTTATAGACTAATGACATTATTAACATGCTACGCACACAATAATGTCAAAAACAATTGATATAAAATATGACACTTTTGGGGAAATATTTTAAGCCTAGTCTCAAATCCATATTATGTTTTCTAAATGAAACTAAATTAGACTTCCAAATTAAACAGGGAGCCAAAACAAAACATCTTATTAATCAATTGAAGTACATGAATGACTTCAAACTACATGGTTCCATAGGAACACATTCAATGGCTTCTTTATCTTGTGGAATCTTTCTCCAGTGATAATTAATTATATTTCATTTGAGATTGAGAGAATTAGAGTCAGTCCTCCCAGCTCCCACATACCTACTAGTGAAATTTGCACCAGACTGAATAATGATCAATTAATCCATTGAGAAATAATGGTAAGTGATGTCTTCCACCTGAGAACTGCAGAAAAAGTCAGTCCATGGGCAATAGGAAAGAGAGTTTCTTAAGAAAATCAAGTATCAGAATAACCAGAGACAGGACACCATGTTACTTGCAAATCTCCATCTCCCCCCAATGCAGCAAGAACAGAAAGCTCCCCTAAGAAAGCTCCAGGATCATTAGAAAGCCTGGGAAGCCCTAGGATGAGGACCTTGGAAACCTCTATGAATGGTAAATGGCAGCATAAGGGCAGTGTTAACCACCAAAGTGCTGCAGTGATCAGACCAGAATAGCTCAGACCCAGGGACTCTAAGATACCTAATACTTCTTCCAGAGGGGGTATGAAGATCCAGAAATCTGAACTTCAAATATTCAGGGGAACCTAATTCCAGAAGGTAGATGTCAGCACAAGGATTCAAGATGAGACTTCATAAAGTCAACCACCCCACCCAAAAGTGTATTAAGGGGTGGAGACTGACCTCGGCATGAAGTCCTAATTTAGGAATTGAGACAGATGAGTGAATTGAAGAAGATCCTGACCAGTACAAAATATTTCTGTAAATCTAATGTCACAACAACTGAAAGCAGAGACTTAAAGGAAAAAAACCAGTAATGGATTTTCCCGCAAGGATTACAAGAATATCCAGAAGAAATGAAGCAAGAAATTAAAAATGAAACCCAGATTGTCCTGACTTTAAGCCTAGAATTTTGCCCACTCTGCAATATGAAAGTAAGGGAAAAGGGGATGGGGGGAAGTGGGATGACAGAAGGGAGGGCTGACTGGGGAACGGGGCAATCAGAATATATGCCATCTTGGAGTGGGGGGAGGGTAGAAATGGGGAGAAAACTTGTAATTCAAACTCTTGTGGAAATCAATGCTGAAAACTAAAAATATTAAATAAATAAATAAAAGTTAAAAAATAACAATTGACAGTTATTAGTCACCATAGATAACTATAGTGGTAATCCCTTTATGATGCTGTCATTGGCAATCTAGGCTACATTATGTTGTATCAGATTTTTACTCTATATGGTCATATCAATTTAGGGAATATGAATTAATTAAGTCACAGTGCCATTCAATTGCTTGGAACTTCTTAAATAAGAGAAAAACTTCAGAAAGTTATTGGTAGACTTGAGCTTCTTCAGTAATCTTGGTAAGATAGCTCCTCACAAAGTTGGGCCAAGGAGAAACCACTGACCACCTCAGCCAGGCCTACACCCTAACCTGCCTTCAGAGACCTAGTGTGGAAATAATACCACATCCTCACCTTCAGCTGCCACCACTATCAGTCCAGTGCTAAGGAAACTAGAGTATCAGGTTGACTTTGCTGAAATAAGATTTATTTTTAAGGCAGGAAGGTGGTACAGTGGGTAGAATGATGGGCCTGAGTTTATATTACAAAATAGGTTATTAACCCTTGCTCTAGGTAGTTCCAAAGTTTGCTTCACGGTAAGATGTGATCTTTCTGTTAGGCAGCTTTGCTTCCCTGGCTTTTGTGGTGACAAGGGATGGTTCTATGGGGAAGGAGGAGACCATTGGAAAATGTCCATGTCAAAATAAACAAAAACCAAACCCTAATGGCATCAATAACTTGTTTTTAGAGAAATTTATGTTTGGGATAAAGATAAGACAAGCAGGGAAAAATTGAAGATAAAAGAGGAGAGGAGAGATATATCACATGATACATTTTAATGCAAGGTCTAGTATATGGGTAACCTGAATTTGAATATGAGGATTGGCAGAAAAGGGGACTTAAGAGGGGTAGGACAGATACTTCAACTATTCCTTCCAGAAGGAATATGTTTATCCAGCAGAATACGGGACTTACGAAGGCTGGGATAGCTATCTTTAATCATTTGAAGGTTTGTCATGTGTAAGGGAAAATGGAATTTGTTCTCCTTGGCCCCAGTTGGCCAAACTAGGAGCAGTGGAGGGTAGGAGGAGTTGCAGAAAGGTCAATTTATGCCCAGATATAAGGAAAATTACAACTAACAATTACAAACAGAGCTCCCCAAAAGTGGAATGGGCTGTTTGGGTGGACAGGGAAGTAGAATCTTCTCTATCATTGGAGTTCTTCAAACAGAGCTTGCATGGGGACTTGGGGTTATTTCAGATGGGATTAATGATTTGGGGAAGGGTTGCATTAGATATCCTCTGAAATACCTTCCAACTCTAAATATACGAGGCTGTGGATAATTTGGAACACTACTCTTCTATTTGCTGAATTTTTAAGTCATCCTCAGAATTGCTCTGAGAACTCCAGCAAAATAGGTTGGAGTAAAAGAGAGTTTTGACTAGTTGTTAGAAATAGATTGAACAGAATGATAGGCGGCATTCTTTAGTCAAAAATTCTTCTGACTGCCCAAGTGCAGAAATTTTTTTTTTTGCTATTTGTTTCCGTTCTTTGCTACTCATATTGTTTTGCATCTTAATTAAATGTTTTTGATTCAGAGTTTGTGTCTTTTGTATGGTCTGGCAATCATCTATCAGTAGGGGGTTCAGGCCATGAGTTACATAGTATAGTTGAGATTTGAACCCAGATTCTCTGACTCCAGAGGCAGTGTGCTTTCTAATTTACCTCACATTTTACTATAGGTACACAGAGAGTTCCTCCTTCTTTCCTTCAGAAGAGTCCTACAAGGTAGCTATTTTTAGCATGGTAACTATGGCTAGATTCATACAGTAGTCATTAATAGAAGGTGGCTGAGGCAGTTTAGAGTTTGGTCAGATATCAATGATGCCAAGGTCATCTACTGTATCCTGGGCCATTGCCAGTTATCCTGACTTAGGAAGAGAGTGAGGCTGATGAAAAAAATATACTTCACTCACAAGTCAAGGCAACATCCTTGATGTCAATGGTTCTCTTTGAAAAAAAAAGCACGAACAACACACGGACACACAAACACATGGACACATAGACACAGACACGCAGACACACACACACACACACACGCACGCACGCACGCACGCACGCACCAAAGAGATACAATGATCTTGGGATGCTATGGAAGTTGATTTGAGAGTTTGTCATTTGGAGGAGCATTAGAAGTTATGCACAATGGGTTACTCACGTCATTTATGTCTGTCACTATCCCTCACTATTCAGTAGTTTGTGATAAATTTCAATCTCATTCTCTAGGTGAATTTTGATGTCTAAGATGGCACTGGGTTTCATTTTGGATTTGTTGAACCTGGACTTCCAGATTACTAATAACCATTTATATTTGTGAAAATTGGATACCGTAGCTACCTTCTGTCTCTACTAAACTAGCTTCAAGCAATTCTTTTTTCTGAAGGCATAGATAAGAAACATGACAAAAAATTTATTTTTTAGTTGTGTGGAAGGAAAACAAAATAGAACAAATGCTAAAATACTCCCACACAGTGGAGTCAATCTTTTCAAAGGTATTTAAGGAGTGTGTATATGTAAATATAGATTTCACATATTTGTTTATATGAGAGGCAGTGTGGTATAAATGGACAGAGAGCTGCTCTCAGATTTGGAAACAACTGAGTTTAAGTCCTATCTCTGACACATGCTATTTGTGTGACCCTGCGCAAGTCACAACTCTCAGCAGCCCAAGCAATTCTCTAACATTCTAAGTTACAGAGCAAATACAGATCTGCAGTGTTAGAGGAAGTTTCCACACTGGGAGTTCCTATGCCACTGAGCTCACAGGTCTCATTTGAAAGTGTGTCTGTGTGTGTATGCAGCACCTACTACATTCTTTTTTTCCTTAAGTAGTTTATATATCTCTCTTGCTGGTCTTGAACAGAGTGTGTATGTATCTTCATGCTAATACAGGTCAGTTTAAAAGACGAAGATGAATTAAGAAAACTACAACCAACCAAGCTGCTTCCACATAAAGAGAGTCTTCTGGTCTCTGTCTCTCCCACCAGAAAAACAAACAAAAATTATCAGCCTACTTATTCAGCCTGATTTCATGTTCCCTCCATTCCATCCTAACTGGACTAATAGCTGGCTTCCGCATTTGCCATGTTATCTCCCACCTCCGTGTATTCATTCAAGACAATCTCTCAAACCTGGGATGAACTCCAGCTGTCAAAATTCTACTCTTCTTTCAAAACTTCTCTTAGGCACCATGTCCTCCAAGAAGCCCTCTTTGATGCCTCCAGAAAATGTCCCTTAAATTGGCTTAGCACGTTCTGTATTTCTCCAATAGTATAAGCATAAGACTTTTTGTCACCCTGTTCTGTCCACACGTCATACCCTTCCAATAAAATATAGCTTCATTAGCACAGGACCTGAGTATTTTTTTTGTCTTTAGGTCCCCAGTGACTAGCACAATGACTTGTTTGTAGTAGATACTTAACATCTGGTTGTTTAAATTTAAAATGTTTAAAAATTACTGGATTGCCAGCTTATTTAGGACATGGCTATGCCTTGCTTTTTCTATCTCCCTTTGTATGTAGCAGGTACTTGACTAATTACAATTCCAATAGCAAATAAATGAATGAATCTGTTGTCAAATCTTGTCTCTTCTACCTTTACACATCACACAGTCGCCACCTCCCCTGACCAAGCCCTCATAACCTCTCACCTAGACTATTTTCTATAGCCTTCTAATTAGTCACTCTACCTTAGGTCCTTCCGAATTCAAAATTACCCTCCACTCAGTTGCCAAAAGTGATTTTCCTAAAATGTAGGTCTTACCATGTCAACTACCTACTTGATAACTGTCAATCAGCTGTAAAGTCCAGTGTTTGGCATTTATAATCTGGCCCCCTCCCATCTTTTCAGTCTTTTTACACTTTACCTCTATCTATATATTCTATGATTTAGCTAAACTGGCCGTCTACTGCAGCTGGCACATGGTCTCCTGCCACATCTCTTGACTCTCTGTTTTGGATCTGGCATCTTCTATGCCTGGAATGCTCTGCCCCCTAACCTACACCTCTTAGTTTCTCTGGCTTCCTTCATGACTCAACTCGAATCTTACTTTGTACAAAAGGTCTATCACAGGCTCCCTGATCTTCCTCCTTCCCTCTGAGATTTGTTGCTGCTGTTCAGTCATGTCTGACATTTCATGACTCCATTTGGTGTTTTTTGACAAAGATACTGGAGTGGTTTGCCACTTCTCTAATTCATTTTACAGATGGGGAAACTGAGGCAAACAGAGTTAAGTGACTTACTTGCTCAGGATCACGTAGCTGGTAAGTGTCTGAGATCAGATTTGAACTTAGGAAGATGAGCCTTCCGGACTCCACACCCAGCACTCTATCTACTGCACCACCTAGCTGCCCATCCTTCTGAGATGACCTCCCATTTATTCTGTATATATTGTATGTGTCCATAGTTGTCAATATTATCTTTTGCATTAAAATTGGGAGCTCCTTGAGGGCAGGGATTATGTTTTTTACTTTTCTTTCTCTCCCCATTGCTTATTACTGTGTGTGGAACATGTTAAATGTAAGTAAATGTTAATTTACTGAATAAATGGCAGCTTTCTTTCTAGAGGTTATTGGGACTGAAGCTTAAATTCCAAGATTTGAAGGGTATGACTCAGTATAGCAAGTTTGTTCTTGTGAGTGCTGTCTCTTCAGACCTAGTGGATAGCTGCACATTTAGCTCTTTGCTCTGAGATAACAAAATGAAATAAGAGATGGATAAGATGAATATTTCCAGTTTCATGGGTTCTCTTAAACTCAGGTGATTTTTTTGTAGGGGGAGGGGTATAATCTTATACCTTTTTATTAAAACAGGTTTTGATATCTTAGTGATTCTGCTCAGCTAGGGCCTTATACATTTTTCCTATCTTAGTCAGCAAAGTAGGCAGGTCAGTTCCAGGGGGAACACTGATTTTTATATTGACTTCCCTGAGTCACCTTAATCTCACCTTTAACTTCCTGATTCGGAGAGCAAGGTAATTAAAAAACAGGAATGTTCCAGAGAGCAGCTTTCATGTGTCTGCTAATAAACTTTGCTTCCAACATAGGTTAAATTGTGACTCACAAAAAGGACAAACATTTTAAAAAATGACAATGTAAAGAAATGCTCTAATCAGATGTATGTTATAATAATATATATGTTACAATGATATATGTCATAATACACAAAATATGCATAATACTATACATGACACGTGTTATATAATAGATATAATCAAATAAATGGATACATTATGATAATAATGATGATAACAATATTAATAGCAATGATGTACTTTAATGTGTTCAAATCACTTCCCTCATAGCCATCGTGGGGGGCTTTTTGGACATGGCCTGTGATTTCATAGGGAACTCCTAGAGAGGAAATTCCCTTCATCAGTGAAGATTGGTACCTGTTCTGCCAATATTAGAGATATTGCTTGGGGCACTGAAAAGTTAAGTTACTTGTTCAAGGTCACACAGCCAGAATGTGCCAAAGGTGAGACTGCCAGTACTACCCCCATATTACAAAGGAGGAAACAGGCTCAAAGAGATGCTATGACCCAGAGGAAAAGGGCATTGGCTCTGGAATTTGAGGAACTATGTTCAAATCCCACTTCCGAATCTTGTTATCCATGTGACTTTGGTCAAGTCAACTAATTTCTCTGGGCCTCAGTTTCCTCCTCTGTAAGATGAGGGAATTGGACTAAGTGGCCTCTGAGATCCTTCGTCTGCCCATTCCTCCAGGGGAAGTCTTCACATGCTTGGGGTGGAGAAGCCCCTTCTTAGCCTTCTACTTAAGGAGCACCTTAATTCACGACAACATGAGAACTTGGCTTATTATTTGGGATGCTGCGACTGAACCTTGGTGTTCAGCATTCCATATCTTCCTTGCACCCCTTGACTTAAGGGCAGAGACCATGTCTTACATTTTAAGTGCCTAGCGCAGGCTCTTGTCAATTTAAGAACTGTTGGCTCACTGACATTCCCTTGCATTTGATACTTTTCTTTTGTCTTGCTTTTTTCTTTGAAATCTTCAGTGTTCTCCACTTTGATGGACTTTGCTTGCCCTCGATGGGGTACAGTGAACTTCTTTCACTCAAAGTTATTCAGTCGCTTTAGTGAAATTTTCATTCTCTTTTACCTGCTGGATACATAGGTTCCCAAAGTGGGCAATACCACCCTCTGGAAGGGGCTCTGGAATGATCCAGGAGGGTAGTAGTAGCCTCAGGTACAATTGGGGGGTGCTGAATAAAAATAAGAGGGTGGTGGAAGCATAAGGAAAGAAGAAAAGAGAATTTTGAAAAACTGTTCATACATGTTTCATCCATTGTGTAACAGAATTAAAGTTGTAGTGACTACATTATTTTCCAAATAAATGCACAAAATGCAAGTCATAACCAATCAGTGGTCAAGTCTGCTGACAGGTCTTAAGAAGCAAGTGTTGGCAGGTGAGCATGTTGCACATTGTCGAGAAGTCCAGCATTGGCAGGAATATATGTGTGCAATGACTTGTTTACAATATGATACTATATGGTTATATGATGCAATATTGTGTCATCAAAATTTCAATGCAGGAAAAGACCCACAAATTTACAATAAATTATTAAATTTAAGATGTGTCATTTTTTGAAAAAAAATATATTTTTTGAAATTACATAAATTAAAAAAAACAACAACATTAAAGGGTTAAAGAAAGTATATTTCCAGGGTGGGGGCTAAGTAATTTTTTTTTTGAAAAAGGAGTGGTAGACCAAATAAATTTGGGAAGAAGAAAAAGAAAGTCAGATGCAAATATTTAATGCCTTGCTCCTATAAGTAAAATCTAGTGTTTGATGCTATCAGTCAGTTAACAAATTTATTAAGCACCCACTATGTGCCAGGCACTATGCTAAGCACTGGGGATTTTAAAAAAGGCAAAAGCCAGTCCCCGCCCTCTCAGTCTAATGGAGGAGACAATATGCATGCCACTATGTACATCCAAATTATAGATAGGTGTGCTGAAATTGTATCTTGTTGTGGTCCCCATAACCACTCCACCGGTTAATATAGTAAGTAAGTATGTAGCCAATGTAGAGTAGCAATATTTAGGAAACAGGAATGAAGAAAATAAGGGGGAACATAGAAGCCACTGGCCCAAATTGCCTCTTAAAATTAATTAAAGCCACCTCCAGGGACTCTGTGCTCAATTAAGAGAAGCCAGCTAGGTCCCAATAAATGGCCTTCTTTCATCAAGCTCCAGATAAGCTCCAGATAAGCATATGCACAGTAAAAATAGAAAAATATTATATTAGTGAGGTGACCCTAAGGTGGTCTTGCTAACGGTTTATATGATATCGATAAGCTAATGAGTCAACCTGAAGGTGATCTGGATGAGGCTTAAGCCATAATTCCTCCTCTCTAGAACCTATAAGAATGAGACCTCCCAAATTTATCCCTTGAGCACTCTTCCAACTGCTATGGGCCCATTCTGCTGAGTGCTCCCAACTCCAATGTGCAGTTAGGTAAGTGACTCTATGTGCCTCTTTCCTTCCTTCTCCATCTGCCTCTCTCTCCCACCCCATTCCCTATGCCATCCCTGTGCTGTCTGACTCTGTACTCTCTGTTCCTTATTAAAGTGTAATCAATAAATTATTCCCCATTTGCTGCTAGGATGATCTTTCTTGATGAGTGTCCAAACAGCTGCGCTTGTTTGCCTTTACCAAACCAGGAATCCCTTTTAGTCTTTTTCCTTAAGGCTTAAGCTGGATACCCCGAACTGGAACTGAATCTGTCATCAGCCACACCTACCATGGATGGGCATGGTATCATCTACCACTGGTAGAAAACAATGGCTGGCAAAGGAACCCCATACACTTCTGGATAGAGACATTCTCTGATGTCTGGGCTTAGTAGAACAGGATAAATTTGAAATAGTCAACAGAGACAAGGCAGTAGAATTAAGGAGGATCAGGTGAAACTCTGAAGATGTTTTAGGGCCTCTGTCTTTGCCCTCAAAAAAAGACATTTCACAGAACAACAGAATTAAAAAGTCAGAAAGGAAGTTAGAGACTACCAAGTCCTACCAGACCTAGCCATGCATCACCTCTGCAATGTTCACCAATGAGTGGCCATTTGACTTTTCAAGACTTCTAGTAATGGAGAACTCACTATTGGCTGAGCCAGCCCCTTCCAATTTTGTATGGCTCTAATTTCTAGGAAGGTTTTCCTTACATTAAGCCATTGGTTTCCTTGTAGAGAATTAAAATATCATTTCAGTTTCACAGTGATGAACCAATTGTTTGGGCTAGTTATCGGGAAAGAGGCAAGTTGAGAAATAAGGAATTTAAGGAGTGATTGAGAGCAGAGTTGTCAAACAAGCTGTCAACTGGCTTCATGCAGCCAGCAACACTCCTGAGTGCAGCATGAACCAGATTAAAATGTAATTGCAAAATATTTCACAAAATAAATAAAATACAGTAAAACATAGATGATGTTAATAAGCCATTTTTAAAGACAATGTGCACCTACAGGGATCCTTATGTGTATAGTGGCTCCATTTTTTTTCGTTTTGCACCAATGATTTAGAAGATTAAGTCAGTCAGCCAACAAGCATTTTTGAACACGTACAATGTGTAAGGTATTGTACTAAGATCTAAAGTTGCAAAGAAAGGCAAAAATCAGACAAGTGAGTTATACCATATGTATATGTAGCATAGCTGGGAGAATAGGAAACTAACAAAGTCATTCAGAGAAAAGATGCAAGAAAAAGACAAAGATAGAATTCCATTTTGGCAAATATCATCATTTTGTATATTAGTTTTATACAATGAAGTTATTTCCATGTGCTGATAGACAAATTGCATTAATAATGAATTGAATTTGCAGGAGAAATTCTATCAATAGGTGCTAATATACAGCCCTGACCTTTGGGCAAATAATCTATTTAATGAAGTTGTCCAGGGTTGAGGTATATGGAAGAATTCTTAAAACTGCAAATGTAAGGTATTATTTTTAAGCTCCGTAGTACACAGACTCACAGAAGGAGCTGGAAGGTACCTTAGAGGTCAGCCAGTCCAATCCATGCCTGAATAAGAATCCCCTCTATAATATCCCTGGCAAGTAGTCATCTCACCCAACTTTCTCTTGATAGCTACCAGTGATGAAGAGCTCACTGCCTACAGAGGCAGTCCTTCCCACTTTTGGATAAAATGAGGAGTTTTTCCATAGACTGAGCCAAAATCTACATCTTTGCCACTTCTATCCATTGCCCCTGGTTCTGACTGTTAGAGGCAAGTAGAACAAGTCCTTAGGACAGCCCTTCAAATACTTGAAGATGACCAGGATTTTTTTTTCTAATTCTTTTCTAAACTTTTTTGTTGGTCTTGTTTTGTTAGTGGTATCTAACTCTTTGTGACCCCATTTGGGGGTTTCTTGGCAAAGATATTGGGGTAGTTTGCCATTTCCTTCTCCATTTCATTTCACAGACAAGGAAACTGAGGCAAACAGAGTTAAGTGAGTTGTCCAGGGTCACACAGCTCATAAGTGTCTGAGGCCAGAGCTGAGCTCAGGAAGATAAGGCTTCCTGACTCTAGGCCTGGCACTCTATCCGCTGAACCATCTAGTTGCCCCTGAAATTTTTTAGGCTCTTGGCATTTTTCCCCGTGGAGATTTTTAAAATAGAATGCTCCTTAGCCCTTGGACTTGAGGTGGGTAGAGATGTGGTCAAAAGAAATATGATCCTGGTCAGCTCAGAGTACAGATTATCCACTGCTGCTTAACAACAACTATTTCTCTGGAGAACAATGTGGAAAGTAGCAGCATGTCAGGCTGAGCCCTAGACCATGCCTCCTTGCTGGCTTCTGAACTCTCTTTGATCTTGGTACTTACTGGCTTGGTTTCTGTTCTGTCCACTCATATCACCTTCTCAGGGAACCTTCTCAGTTCCTATTATTCAGGTCACTAACTCTGACTCTGGACGATCACTTTCATATCAGTGCATTTGGGGATGTGGCTTTTCTTGCTCCCCAGCTTTGTTTCAGGCTTTGGATCACTTGCCAGAGTCCTCAGACTACAACTTGGAAAATCTTCATTCCCAGCCCATGGTAGGTCCCACCCCAGGCCCTGCCCGAGGGCAAGGTCGGGAGGAGTAGTGTATCAATTATTAAGAGCCTGTCATGGCTTTGTGAATTACCATATCATTTTCTTAACATATGATCATTCACCAAGATTTATTCTTCTTTGAGCAGTTTGTCATTCTGCATGATTGAGATTTCCACCATAGGCCATATATTATCTGATAGCATCAATCTACCAATCTAAGCACTAATAATGAAGAAACATTCTTTAGTTTAAAAAAAAGCTTTCCCACGCACATGCTCATATATATGCCAAGTCTATTTACGAATCCCAAAGAACCTGTAAAATGCTACTAAGTATCTTTTAAAGTCTGTCTCTTTTGCTGACTCCTCACCTTCTTCCAAACGTCCTTCAAGAATCGGTTCTTGGTTCCCTTTTATCTATATACTTTCCCTCTTGATCTCTTTCACTCCCACAGCCCTAATTATCACCCCTATGTCAATGGCTCCCAAATCTATATCTCCACTCTCAACTTTACCTAATGGCTCCCCTAAAGCCCTAGTCTCATACTTCTAGCTATCTGCTAGAAACCTCCATCTTAATGTCCTGTTACCACATCAAACATGTCCAAAACTGAACTCACCTTCTCCTCAAACTTTCTCCCTCCCTCCACCCCACTTGTTGCTTTCTGTTGATGTTCCAAGTACCCGGGATTGCAATCTTGTGATGATCTATCCCACTCCCTTCAGTCAATCAGTTACCAAGTCTTATCAATTCTACATGCCTACCTACCTACCTATCTACATACCTACCTACACACACACACACACACATATACATGCATATATGCACATGCACACATACATATATATATGTATATTATACACACACACACACACACACACACACACAGTCATAGAGCCATGGTAACTAAAAAAAAAACCTTAGAAATCATATAGGACAATCTCACTTTACAGATCAGTCAAAAATAAAATATTTATTAAACCTACTATTAAATTATTTATTAAACCTATTATTGAAACTACTAAACCAATGAGAAACCTGAGTGAGTCCCAGAGGAATGATCTAAGTTGCCCCGCTAGTAAGTTACCCTGGCGTTGTACCTGGCTCATTGGACTCCACATTCATGTTCCTTCCACTGTGCCACAATCAGTCAGTTGTGTAGCTGCTGCCTTCCACTCTCTTTAACCTCATCTTTTCTTACTTCATCTGGGAGTCTCATTTCCCACCCTGACTATTACAAAACACTCCCAAATGGCTTTCCTGTCTTCAGTCTTCTCAAATTCATCCTCCACACTGCTGCCTAAGTAATCTTCCTAATGTAGGTAGGTGGGAAAGAAAGAAGGAAGGAAGAAATAAGCATTTATTAAAAGCCTACTGTGTGCAAGTCACTGTGTTAAATGTTTTATACATATTTTATCATTTGGTCCTCATAATAACCTTGAATGTGTATATATGCTTAGTTGTGTCTGACTCTTCCTGATCCCTTTTGGGGTTTTCTTGGCAGAGATACTGGAGTGGTTTGCCATTTTCTTCTCCAGATCATTCTATAGATGAGAAAATGGAGGCAAACAGGGTTAAGTGACTTGCCTAGGGAAAAATGGCTAATGATGGTCTGAGGCCAGATTTGAACTCAAGAAGATGAATCTCCCAGACTGCAGGCCCAGTGCTCTATCCACTGCACCACCTAGCTGCACCTATAGCCCTGGGAGGTAAGTCCTATTATGATCCCCATTTTGTAGTTAAGGAAAGTGAGTCAGAAAGAAGTTAAATGACTTGTTCATGGTCACATAGTAGGTGTCTGGGGTCAGATTTGAATTCACTTCTTTCTGACTCCAGGGCAGGTAGGTGACACAGCAGATGCAATGTCAGGCCTTACATCAGGAACACGCATATTGAGCCCAAATTGACCTTTTTGCAACTTTTAGCCCTTGCTTCTAGTTCTGCTCTCTGGGAACAAGCAGAAAAACTTTATTTCTTCTTCCAGGAAAAAGCCCTTCAGATAATTAAAGCCAGGCACCATGCCACCTCCTCTCCCTTGTAATTCTAGTGTTCAAATCTCCTTGCTACCATGACCCTCCCCTCCTTCCATTATACCATGAGCTTCTTGAGTGCATGGTAGGTATCTTCAGGATCTGTGCATCTCAATATAAATCCTTGAACACTCTATGTGCCTAACAAATATCGAATTGAACTATATTGTATTCAAATACTGTTATGTTAGAAGAGATGAATATATGAACTTCTCAGGAAGCCCCTCCATTTATAGATACCATGTAAACAAACATATTATTATATATTAAAAACAAATAACACACCCAAGTAGGCTACCCTTTTTTATTAGTTCATTTATTTATTTTTAGTTTTCAACATTCACTTCCATAAAATTAAATTTTCTCCTCCCCCCTCCCCCCCTCCCTTCCCCTCCCCAAGATGGCTTGCAATCTGATATAGGCTTTACATATACATTCCTATTAAACATATTTTCATATTAGTCATGTTGTAGAGAAGAATTATAATGAATGGGAGAAACCATGAGAAAGAAAACCAAACCAAACCAAACAAACAAAAAAAGAAAATATTCTGCTTCACTCTGCATTCAGACTCCATAGTTCTTTGGATGTGCATGGCATTTTCCATCATGAGTCCTTTGGAATTGTTTTAGATCCTTTCATTGTTGAGAAGGGCTAAGTTTATCAACATCATCACACACTGTGGCTGTTACTATTTATAATGTTTTCCTGGTTCTGCCCACTTCACTCAATCTCAGTTCATATGTCTTTCCAGGTTTTTCTGAAGTCCGACTGTTCATCATTTCTTATATAGGCTAACCTTTTAAGTGAAGTTTATATCAACATAACTATAGGGATGTCTTTTTAAGCTCCTTGGTAGAATAGGCACCTATCTATATATACTAGGGTAGGGTTAGAGTCAGAAGGAAAATGGCACAGTGAAAAGCAAGCACTGCCTTTGGAATCAGAGGATGGGTTCAAATCTTGGTTCTGACATTTATTCCCCAAGTGACCTGGGGCAAGTCACCACCTCTACATCATGGCATCTGTGCTCTGGCCATCATCCTCAACTCCTTCCTACCAGAAGTTTGGTCTCTTCCTCTGGGATTCCAGGCTCTGATAGGTGAGCTTGTGACTCATCTTATGAACTGGGCCTTCTCAGTACTTCCCAGCCATCTCCACAACTTGTTTTGTTCCTCACCCCCTCATTTTTCCATCTCTTCTCTATGCATTGTTTTTCTCCATTAGAATGCATGCTTCTTGAGGACAGGGACTCTCTTGCTTGCTTTTATTTGTTTTCCCGATGTTTATCAAAATGACTGGAGCATAGTAGGTACTTAATGCTCATTAGCTCTATCTATCCATTTAGCCATTATCTATTTTTCTACCTACCTACCTACTTACCTACCTACCTACCTACCTACCTATCTACCTATGTATCTATCTATCTTCTTTGCACTCCGGTTTCTTCCTCTGTCAAGTAAAGGATCCCTCCAGCTCAAAATCTCTGATCCTATAAGATATCAGAATACTTCTCTCATCATCCAGTTAAAATTAATTACTTTTCTTCAGTTGGGATTCCCACTGGTCCACCATAAACCACTTTAGGCTTATGCTTGAGGACAGAAAGTATAATGGAAGAAGAGAAAGATGGAAATGAGGGGAGAGAGCTCTGATATGCTCCATGCTCTTTGGAAGTGAGGAAATACAGTTAAAGTCACCAATAGCAGGTGAAGAATGTTAGATTTCTCTCTAACTACCCATTTTGTACTCTCAGTAGTGATATGTTGAAAAGTAATGATGTTTGGCCCTTAAGAATCCAAAAGATACACTTGAACCCAATATAAAAGAAAGAAATTTTAAGAGACATGGAAGTAAACCTCTAAAATTACACAGCAGCAAAAGGAAAAGTAGAATATTTTTACATGTATTCAGACTTGAAAGGGACCTCCGAGGTCATCCAAAACAACCTTTTAGCTTTGTAGATGATGAAACTGAGTCATAGAGAGATTAAGTGACTTGTTCAAGTCATGTAAAGTAGTAAGTTACAGAGTCAGGAACTGAATATCTGTCTTCTGATTCCACATATAGGAATCTATTCACTTTTTTCCTTTGAATGATCTTTGATTTTAAATTTTTAGCTAAGTGTTCCTATCTGGTAAGGAATATAGGTCTGTGTAATATGTCGAATGCATCAAGGATGTGTGGATCCTTGCACCATAAAGGCAGCTTATGGCTTTCTATTTATAAATTTAAAACCTCAGAATTCTTCAGTAATAACCATAATTTCCATCTACATAGCACTTTAAGTTTTGCAAGGCAATTTCAATGGATTCATTCCATGGAGCCTCCATACACCTCTGTGAGGTAAGCACTACTGTGGAGGATATTAACTCATTTTACAGATGAGGAAACTGAGACCTAGAGAGGTTAAGGGACTTGTCCAGGGACACACAGCTAGTGGATGTCAAAGACTGGATCTGAGCCCAGCTTTCCTCAACACTAAAAGAGAGTCCAACGCTTTCTTCATCAAATCACACTCCCCTTCTTTAAGCATTTCTGTGGCCAACCTCATGACAAACCCTCTCAGAACTTAGCTAGGCTGGTCCTCAGATAGCAGATATAGCCTGTCACTGGCCAGGAGATTTAAGTGAGATGATAGATAATATAAAACTTTAGGAAAAGCAGTAAAATTCCCATGAAACATTCTTTCTCTCTTTCTTCCTTTCTTTCTTTTTCTTCTTCTTTCTTTTCCTTCCTTCCTTCCTTCCTTCCTTCCTTCCTTCCTTCCTTCCTTCCTTCCTTCCTTCCTTCCTTCCTTCCTTTCTTCCTTTCTTTCTTTCTTCCTTCCTTCCTTCCTTCCTTCCTTCCTTCCTTCCTTCCTTCCTTCCTTCCTTCCTTTTTGGAGTCAATGGACCTGGGTTCAGATACTACCTCTTATCACTTACTACCTGTGTGACTTCAGACAAATCACTTCACCTCTCTGAACTTTTGGACCTTAGTTTCCTCAACTGTAAAATGAAGAGACTAGTCTACATGACCTCAAAGTTCTTTTCCATCTTTAAATCTATGATCTTATGAAATTAGGGGGAAAAAACCCGGAAACAAGTGTACCATAAATCTCTGAAGTGTTGTTGGTATTTAAAATACCAGTGTTTAGGATAGAGCCTGGCACATCGTAGACACTTAATAAATGCTTATCTTTATTGACTGATTTTAGGGTGTCTCTATGTATTTCACTCAATAGCAGGTTGAACCATTAACTGTGCCCCAAACTTAGACAAGTGTTTTGACATGAATCTCCATTAGCAAGATAAAAGAAAAAGACCAGTTTCTGAAGCCTAGGATTCATCCTTTGTAATTAAAACTGTCTCCAGATTCTTAATTTATCTTCTTTAATTCAACTGGTAATTCATTATAAGCTCTGCCTCTTGCACATCCTGTTAGAACAAGATTCTTTCCCCCTTCATTTTTGAAAGGAGCCCCATTTGAAAAATCCTGATGACATTGTAGGACCAGAACATGGTAGAGCTGGAAAGGACCTTATATAGTAATGGGTTTAGAATCAAGGAGATGGGTTAAAATCCTGCTTACTATACTCACTACTTGTGCAACCATGGCACAGATCACTTACCTCTCTAAGTCTCATCTGTAAAATGGTGATAACAATACCTCTAGTAAGATGGCTCTCTGGGAGGGGAAGAGGGACAGATTAGATACTGGGAGAAGTTCTGACAGTGTAAAGACCAAAGATATCAATAGAAATAATAATAATAATAATAATAATAATAATAATAATAATAATAATAATAATAATAAATATGTGTGGTACCTTGGAGGGGGATAGATACAGTGGAAAGGGTCCTGAATTTGGAGTCAGCTGACATAGGTCACATTCTGCCTTTGGTGCTTACTATCTGAGTGACCTTGGTCAAGTCCCGTAAATTTCCTAGGCTTCATTTTCCTCAACTATAAAATAAGGAGGTTGTATTGGATGTCCTCTAAATTCTCTTCAACTTCTAAATCTATGACCCTTTGACCTAAATGATAAGGCTATTGTATTCCAAATGTGATAATATATGTTAAGCACCATGTCAACTTTCAAGACCTATAAGATGCCATTTTATTATTAACTGGCCCAACCCTTTCATTTTATAGACTAGGAAAGGAGTTCCAGAGACATTAGGTGATTTGTCTAACACTATACACCTTGTTATATAGTGTTTGTATTTATAGTGTATTTATAGGTGTGGTCCAGAGCCACTGAGGGAAATCTAGAGGAGTCGTTCTCTCTGGGCATGAAGAGAGAAATGTATCCTCAGGATTTGAGACTGAAAAAAAAAAAACTATAGTTTTCAGGCATGTCTTCATGAATTTGAAGGGCTATCAGAGAGCAGAACTAGGGCCACTGGGTAGAGAAAATGTGGAAGAGATTTAGGCCCAGTGTCAGGGAAAAAAACCTCCTTAACAGAGCTGACTGAAAGTAGAATGAACTGCCTGGGGAGGGGTGGTGGCGCAGGAGGGTCTCCCCCCTCCCCCCCCAGGCTTTTTCAAATAGAGGTTTGATGCTCCCTTGACAGAGATATTTCTTATTGGAATAGAAGAGCTGTGAGGTCCCTTGCAACTCTGTTATTCTGTGAGTTCTTTGAAGCTGGGAAGATGGATTTGTGGTACCATGAAAAGAGCTTTGGGTTTGGAGTAAGATGACCTGGGTAGACAACTAGATGACACAGTGGATACAATACTGGAGGGGCAGCTAGGTGGTACCATAGTGTACAGAGCACTGGGCCTAGAGTCAGGAAGTCTCATCTTCATGAGTTCAAATCCAGCCTCGGACACTTACTAGTTGTGTGACTCTGGGCAAGTCACTTCACTCTGTTTGCCTCAATTTCCTCATCTATCAAATGAACTGGAGAAGGAAATGGCAAACCACTCCAGTATCTTTGTCAAGAAAACCCCAAATGTGGTCATGAAAAGTCATACACCCCTGAAATGACTGAACAACAACAACCCTGGATGGTTGTGAGAATAAAAGCAACTAATATCTGTAAGATGTTTGGCCATCCTTAAAGCACCATGTAAATGCCAAATACTATTAAATCCTGCTTTTGTCACTACTGGGTGTGGGGTGACCTTGGGCAAGTCTATTCCCCACTGTGGCCTCATTTTCCTCAAGTGTAAAATACAAGAGGTACAAGATGATCTTAGGTCCTTTCCAGTTCTAAATCTATTATTCTATTCTATTAATTCAGTTACTGAACACATGCCATGTACCTATATGACAGTTCTCTGGGTATTGTAGGAAATACAAAACAAGCAGAAAATCTAGTTTTTCCTTGGAGGAGTATAGGGACTAGATGGGGGAGACAAAACATACATATATGAAAAATTTAAACCATCACAGTGTCACAGCGAGTTTGGAGTCCCAGAAGTATATGGGCTGTGTGTGTGTAGCGGGGTGATCAACAGTTTTCAATTTGAAGAGAAAGCCTTTGGAGAATGATTGACAAGATCTCTGGATTTAGCAAGAAGGAGGTCACTGGATTTGGGAGTGAAAAGTTTCGGTGAGGGTTGGGGACAGAAGCCAGATTGCAGATGGTTAAGGAGAGAATGGGTGGGGAGGCATGGAAAGCATTTGTCTTTTCTATTGCAGCCGGTGCTGTACTTCTGAGTAGGTGTAAAAGACAAAGACGAGTGAGAGGGGGAAATTTGGGTGGAGCAAAGAAGTCTAGGACAAGATGAGAACTGAGATGAAGGTCAGAGTTTTAGAGAATGTTAGAGGTGCCTGGGAATAGTTCAGTTCTACATGGGGAAAGGCAGCAAGACAATTCAGCTACTGAAGACATGAGAGAGCATAGTTGGGGGAACAGAAAGTGAAGTCAGTAACAATGGCTGTCTGGACCTGGTGGGCATTTGCTACTTAATATAGAATTTAATTCAATAAACAATCTTAAGGACCTACTATGTGCAATGCACTGTGCCTGTTGGATGTTTAACTTAAATTAAACATGGGGATTTCAACTCAGAAGTTCCTGACTCTGAGTCTAATAATCCTATTCACAATACTATGATACTTTTTTTAAGGCACTCACCTTAGAGTCAGAAAATCTGGGTAAGAATCTTCGTTCTATCTCTTTCTAGCTATGTAACCATGGGAATGTCTTTGCACTTTTCTGGACCTCAATTTCCTCATCTGTAAAATGGAGATTATAACATCTGCTTCATAGGGTTGAATGGTAAATTGTGAGAGGTATATTAGGGGTAGAGGAGGAAGAACCAGAAAGTGGAAAGGTCATTGACTCTGAAGAGGCACTGGTTTCAAATCTTGCTTCTAAGGCCTTTTGCCTTTGTAGCTTTTGGCAAGTCATAACCTTGGTGAGTCACTTTCCTATATAAAATGAGAAGACTGGCTTTTAAATGGCCTCTGTGGTCCCTTGAAGTCCCTATATGCTATGTCAGGCAAAACTTATTAACAATTGTTCTGTCACTTCAGTAATTTCTAACTCTTTGTGACCCCATTTAGGGTTTTCTTGGCCAAGATAGTGGGGTGGTTTGCCATTTCCTTCTTCAGCTCATTTTATAGATGAGGATACTGAGGCAAACACAGTTACATGACTCACCCAGGGTCACACAGTTAGTAAGTGTCTAAGGCCAGATTTGAATTCAGGAAGATGCATCTTCCTGACTTTAGTTCTGGCAGTCTATCCACTGCAGCGCCACCTAGCTGGCAAATAATAGAAAGCCAATTACACACCCGGGACTAAGAGAACTTGTTACCTCCTGGGTTGGTTGGTTGAAAACATCAAAAGAGTTGAGAAGTATTTACAGTAAGGAAATTCATTAGTGCCATATCTTGGGTGGGTTATTAAGGTGCCAGGTTACATTGAATTTCAGGGAAGGCACTAGATGGACATTTATCCTATCCACATCTTAGTAGCACACGGTTGTTTGCATGTTGACTACCCCATTGGGCTATGAGTTCCTTGGGGGCAGGGAATGTCTTTTGCCTTTTTTTGTATCCCCAGCACCACACTATCCTTCATTTTACAGAGGAGGAGCTTGAACTGCAGAGAAGTTGAGTGTCAGACAGGTAGTGAGTGATAGACGTGGGATTTGAACCTCTCACTGCAGAGACAGTGTCCTTTCCATTGTCCCACACTACCTCTTTCTAGCTATGTTACTATGGGAATGTCTTTGCACTTTTCTGGATCTCAGTTTTTTTATAACATCTACCTCATGGCGTTGCATGCCTTCCTTGAGACCAAAGTGCTCTGTGAACTCTTAAGCCCAAATGTGAGTTATTATTATTGTTATGGAAAAATGTGGGGTTGTTATTGTTATTGTTGTTATGGGAAAATGTGAGCTATTATTATCCTAATTCAATGGAGCACACTCTTCCATGATGGTAGGTCATTCTGCTGTTGGGCATCTCCAGTTGTTGGAATGTTCCCAAATTTGCCTACCGATAGCTTTTTTAAATGGAAAGAGCACTGGATTTGAAGTCAAAGGACCATAGTTTTAAGTCCTGTCTTTGGGAAAATTATTCAATTTATTTGAACCTTAGTCTCCTCAGCTGTAAAATGTCAGGAATCTGTGCTAGATGTTCTCTAAGGGCTCTTATGGCTTTAAATCCTATTATTCTAAGATCATTTTCTATCTAGTACTTCTTGTTCTGACCTCTGGAGTCACACAGGATAAGTATAATTCTTCTTTTATGTGACAACCAACCCTCCACCTTACTCCCCTCCACCTACTCTATGATTCGGTGACACTGGTCTCCTTGTTTCTTGCAAGGAGACTCCCATTTTCAATTGCATTCCTCTATGCTTGTAATTCTCTTCCCCCTCATCCTGGTTTCCCTGGTTTCTTTCCAGTCCTCCTCAGTTAAAATCCTACTTTCTGTAGGAAGCCTTTGTTGTAGGCTTTCCTTTCTCAATGCTAGTGCCTTCCTTCTGATACTATTTCCAATTTATCCTGTATTTATCTTGTTTGTGCATTCTTATTTGCATATGATCTCCCCCAGTGTGATCTCCTTAATGGTAGGGATTGTTTTTGTCTTTGTATCCCCACTCCTTAGTACAGTGTCTGGCACGTAGTAGACACTTGATAAATGCTTATTGACTTGGCTTAAAAAATTTAAAGACAGCTGTCATTTCCTCCCTATTCCCAAGTCTCTGTCTCTCTGTCTGTCTTTACCTCTGATTCTTTTAATTATTCCTTATATGGCATTGTTTCTGGGTTACCCCACTATATAGGTTATTCTTTAATCTATGTCTTCAGTCCCAATTTTTCTCTCAAAGAAGGTTGACAGGGATACCAAGCGGCATTTGTGGGAAGATGTGCTGGCTGGCCTCCATAACCTCTGTCTCAAGCACAGCAATATCATCAAGAATAGGATTGGATTAGAGGTGCCTAGCGTGGCATTTCTTACTTTCTTAAAAATTCTTTAATTTTACTATATTAAATCTATATTATGTACTATATTGTATATAATACTGTATATGCTATATTAGATTAAATTAGTCTATTATATTACTATATTATATTAAATCTACTATAATGGACAATAGAATATTTCCTCCCACCCCTACCTCCCAACCTTGCTGCTTTGAATACATGACTAGGTTTGGGGACTTCCTGTATATCTTCATCTCCTGGTAATGGATTCTTGTGTTATTCCTTGGTTGGGTTCACACTTCTTGGTTGAATGCTGAGTTAAGGCCTGTTGCTCAGTGCAATCTTGATTTCAGCACTGATTAGCTGACATAGATTGTAAGCTATAATTATCAACCTCCTTCAATTAAGATCATAAAGTTTTATGTTGCAACACATGCATATTGCAAAATCTCATAAATCAGATTGTGTTTCATATTAGCAAACCTTCCCTGTCAACTAACCTTTATAAAAACATACACAAAACAACAACCCAACCCAACAAAACCTTTATTGCTATGGTCCTTGGGCTAAATAGGGAATTCTGCCCAGCAGAGACTAATTGCCAATAAGTTATAGCCCTTTTGATTATTCTGCCCAATGTCCTCGCTGGCCGTACCATAGTAACACATTATGTCATTACAATAATAACTGACACCTGGAGAGTGCTTTAAAGCTTGTAAAGTGCTTTACCTTAATTGAACCTCACAATAATACTGTGAATTAGGTAATGTAGTATCATTATTTCCATTTTATTTATAAGGAAACTGAAAATCAGGAAGCTTAAGTGACTTGACCATGGTCTCAAAGTTAGTGTCAGAGGAAGGACTGGAATGCAGGTCTTCCTGGTTCCAAATCCAGCCCTTTATCCACTATCCCACACTAGTCTACTGCAGGTTTTTTTTAAACCTCCAGTATCTTTATAAATGGCTAAGTTAAATATATTTCTCATTCAAAGTCATACAACTTTCCGATAATTTTCAAGCTCTTGACAACTACCATTATTTATTTGTGTATATGTAGAGCTTCTTGAGGGCAGGAGGGTATTCATTTTGCTTCTTTTTTTCCTCTTTCCCTGTTAGCACAGTTCCTGGCACATTCTAGCAGGTGCAGAAGAAATGCCTCCTCATACTCCATTCCATGTTTCTTCTTCTCCTCCTTCTCCTCCTTTTCTTCCTCCTCCTCCTCCTTCTTTTCCTCCTCCTTCACCTTGAGGAGTGGAAGAATGACACAGAAGAGGAAGGAAGGAAGGGAAAAGTCTTAGTGTTCACTTGGAATTAAAGACAAATTTAAGACCATCCAACAGGAGTTATAGGAAGGAGCCAAAGTTGTTCCGATTGGTGATTACCCACACAAGGAGTACAGAGGCAATTATTTGTTGACATGGTAATACCAAACTAGAGAAGTCTTTGATACATGGGGCATGTATCAAAGACATAATAGAAAACCTCTGAAAACTTATCAAAATGAAATAATTACTACCAATTTATGGCAATTAATATGAACACAAATAGCTCCTGGCAGAAAAAAAAAACTTAAAAAATAAAGTTTTGGATAAGAAACTGAAAATAATAAGAGTAGAGGAAATATTTTCTTTAGTGTTGACCATTGAAAGCAAGAGATGAAGAAGAGAAAAATTGATTTATAATATGAAAGGGAGAGACTGAGAATGGAATTTGGATTTCTAGACTGTGGCTTAAAATATAGGGATGACAGATTCCTTGTGATTGGATGTAATGCACCCAACAAAGAGTGATAAAGATGAATTTGACAGACCCCCCAAGAAGAGATAGAACGTCTCTCCCTCCATTCTTTTTGTTCTTTGTTAAAAGAGATGATTCTCAGTAGAAAAAAGGAAAGAATATACTGGGAAATGGAAGTTACATACATACAAAAGATATCAATAAAATTTCAAAACAGACGATTTGTTTGCTGGAAGTCCTGACAAGCTAATAAAGCCACTTAAGACTCTGACCCTCAGTTTCCTTAGCTGTAAAATGAGGGAGTTGGACTAGATGGTCATGAAGGTACTTTATGACTCTTAATCTTTGATTCTCTTATAAATGAAAGGAAGCCTGGATTCATCAACAAGAGGTCATGATAGATAAACCTTATTTTCTTTTCTTTTTGACAGGACTACTAAATATTGTTTATCTATTTTTAGAGAAGCGTTTGATAAAGTATGTCATGATAGTCTTGTGGAAATGGGGGAGAGATGTGAACTAGATGATAATACATTAAGATTGATCTGGAACTGGTTGAATGACTAGACTCAAAGAGTAGTTATTGGTTCAGTGTTGACTTGGTAGTAGGTCTCTACCAATATATCTTGGGTATCTGTGCTTGGCCCTATGCTTTTTGAAATTTTGATCAATGACTTTGATAAAAGCAAAGAGTATTATCAGATTTTCAGATAATATAAAAGTGGGAGGGACAGCTAACACAGATGACAAAGTCAGAATCCCAAAAGATATCAGCAGTATGAGCCTGAATCTGATGAAATTCAGTAGGGATAAATGTAAAGTTTTATACTTGAGCTCAAGAAATCAATTTCATAATTGCAGGATGAGGGTATCATGCTAGATAGTAGTTTGTTTAAAAAGAGATGGTGGTTTTATTGGATTACAAGCTCATCCTTAGTCAGCAGGGTGATATGACAGTGAAAAGTCACAGGTGGTCTTTGGCCACATTAAGAAAAGCATCATTTCCAGGAATAAAGAAGTGATAGTCCCTCTGTACTCTATCCTGGCCAGATCACATCTGGAGCATTGTATTCAGTTCTGGGTGCAACCATTAAGAGGTTTTTTTGATAAGCTGGAGAGCATATAATGGAATGCAAACAGGATGTCAAAGGATCTTAAGTATATTCTATATGAAGATTGTTTAAACTAATTGAGATATTTGGCTTGGACAAGGAAGTGGGGAACCTGTGGCCTCAGGTTCCCCATCCCTGGATAAGAGCCTTCAAATACCTGTCTTCAAGCATTTGAAAAGTTGTCATATGGAGGTAGGACTAAATTTGTTCTGTTTACATACCTAATTTAAAAGCAAACCCGAGAGCAAGAGATGAAAGGTAGAAAGGCAAATTTAGGCTTGATATTGGGAAAAACTTCCTTTAAATTAGAGCAGCTGTAAAGTACAATGGGCTGGCTTGGGAAGTGATGGCTTCCTCCTCATGGAGATCTTCAAGCAGGTCAGTTATTTTATAGTGGCAATTCGTTTTGGGCATAAGACGGACCAGATCACCACTGATGTCTCTTCCAACTCTATAAGGTTGTGATTCTGTGAGTTGTTTTTTAAGTGCCTTGAGATATGAAGAGAGATGAGAAAACAGAATTAATTTACTTGTAACTCTGGCCACTATGTTAAAAACAAACAAACAAAAACAAATCCACATGTTAACAAATGACTCTGGCACCTAACACAGGTGGTAGAAAAGTGAAAGATTACATCAACTATAGCTAACTAAGCCAAGCAAGATAGTTCATTAGTTATTTCACTGAATCTATGATGCCCCAGCCAATTTATAGACTAGTTTCCTTTTGTATAAAAAGAAGGGCTTGGCTGATAAGACCTCTAAGGCCCCTTATAGCTCCAAGATTCTGTGTTTGCTTTGGCAATGAGCTTGTTTATTTGGTAAGGTGTACTATTAGAGTATAAACTTCTTGAGGGCAGGTAGAGATCTTTTTCATCTTTGTATTCCTCATGGCATTTACAAGGCCTTGCCCTCCTACAGGGTTGGTTCATGATAAAAGAGTTATTCCATTGAAACACATATTTTAGTTTTAAAAAATTGAAATGCTATTCATTATTATTTATTTTCAAGGCTGTTTAGAGAAAACATCTTTGTCGATTAAGCCAAAGGGAATGTAGTATAGTGGAGTCTGAAGACCTAGGTTTAAATTACTTAAGTCACTTATCATAGGACTAAAGATCTAGAGCCAGAAAGGACCTCAGAGCCCTCTAGTACAATCCCTTCATTTTATAGTTGAAGAAATTATAAAGGGAATTTAAGTGATGGGTCCAGGGTTGCAAAGGTAGTAGGGGGTAGAAGTGGAGTTTGAACTCAGGTCCTCAGACTCCAAAGACTTTGCTGTTTCCATTGTACTCGATTTATCTCTCTAGGCCTCAGTTATCATATCTGGAAAATGAATGGACTAAACTAGTTCTTTCTAGTTCTGACAATTATGATTCTGTGAACCTTTGATATTGGGGAGTCATTTCCTCATAGATCATCTACTCTCCATCCATCATTACAAGATGCATAACATTAGTGTCCAGTACTAGCTGAGTGTGGATATGTAAAGCTCACGTTGGTATGAACTGGAGGCCTATAGGGTTGTGGGTATAAATGAACATTCACAACAATCTTTTTGGCATTAAAAAAAACTATATAGAAATGAAATATCTCTAGATATTGCCCTCCCTGCCACCATATATGCATTTGGACATGATGAAAGCCTAGTTCTCCAGCATGTGAAAATCTTTCCTAGTAGTTTTTATATTTGTGGGGGAAAAAAAGCTTGCCAATGAAAAGCCTCAAAAAGCAAATGATAATTGCCAATCTGTGCATTTAAATGGAAAATCACTTTTACTGAGTCATTGAGAACAGCAGGTTGAGCAGTGTGATATGTATCAATATTCTTCACGAAGCCATCAAGTTAAGACGTGTTCGTATGAGTTGGAAAGGTACCATCAAACACAGGCACACAGCGTTAGCACAGGAGGTGCTCAATAAATGTTAATTGGATTAAGTGTTTCTCATTCAAAAGAATAAAAATCCTTCTGACTGCTTTGTTGACAGCCAACATTATTTCTTGCTAAACACTTTGGTATTTCAAGAGAAGGGTGTAAATGACATTCATTTTTCTTCCTCATTCAGTCAAGTTAACAAATACTCAAGTACCTACTATGTGACAGGCATTGTGTTTGGTGACACAAAGAAAGACAAAAAAAACAGTCCCAGCTCTCAAAGATCTCAAAGTCTAAGGAGAGACACAACATGCAAATAAAAATGTATAGACGGAATAGGTTGTGTTTGTCCTTCGTTTTTGACGAGAACCATGGCATGAGGGAACTGATGATATGACTTGCAGTTGACTTTGATTTGAATGAGGGAAGACTCTGCAAGGTCACCAGCCTCACTTTCTCCTCCAGAGCCATCTGGATAAATCACAGAGGGAAGGTACTAGGATAAAGACGGAATGGGAGGAGCTTCTTGTAGAAGGTAGGATTTTAGTTAGCTTTTGAAGGAAGCTGGAATGGGGGTTGTTGTTGTTGTTGAGTCGTTTCAGTCCTGTCCAGCTCTCTGTGACCCCATTTAGGGGTTTTTTTTTGGCAAAGATACTGGAGTGGTTTGCCATTTCCTTCTCCAGCCCATTTTCCAGATGAGGAAACAGAGGCAAACAGGGTTAAGTGACTTACCCAGACTCTCATAGCTAGAAAGTGTCTGAGGTGTAGGGAATCAAAAAACACTTGACTTAGTTCAATATCAAATGTTAGTGAACATTTTCCCAGGATTCATTCCCAAAAAGACAAGCAATCAACAGCAGTTCCAGAAAGAATAAATATAAACATTAATTGAAGGCTTCAAGAGTCATGTTTCACTTTTACTGTTTACTTACTGGGTGACATTGGACAAATCATTTCTTGGAGCCTCCATTAGCCCCTATTTCAAATGAAAGAGTTGGACTAAAACAGCAATTCCTCGTGTCTCTACGTATTCAGGATTTCAATCTCTGTATATTCAATTCAGTTCCTTATGGCTCTATATATTCAATATAATTGGTTTCCTTTGTAATCTTCCATATTTTATTTTATGCATTTATGCATTCTGAAAAACAGGTGCACAGGCTTCACCCAAGGGATCCCCAACTAAAACAGGTTTAAGAACCCCTCGACTAGAGCATCTTTGAGGAACTTCCAGCTCTAAAATTCAATGATTCTAATTCTAGATAATATAAATTACTAGAATTCTTTTGAAAATTAAAAAAATCATTTATCTGCTTTTTTTTCTAAGTTGAAAAAATGTTTACATGGTAAGGTAACTTTAGTTTGTATGTATATGTGCATATATATTATATATGTACATAGATATTTTTTCTGGATAAATTACTTTTCTGATGTTGCGGCCCTATTTTTGCATTAGAAATACCTCAGAAACTTTTGGCAAGAATAAGCTCCCTGTCCCATAATGCAATTTGGTTAAGGACATATAATTTACAGATGAGATGTTTGGAATGTACCCCTTTCCAACCTCCCTGCTAGGATCCCTAAATTTCTTCCAATCACAGCTCAAATGCTACCTCCTTATTAAGACTTCCTCCGATTCTCCCACCCTGAGCCCCCATTATTTGTGTTCTCTCCCTCTTGAAATTATTTCACATATGTTTTGGAATTGTTTACTTGTATATATGTTGTACCTTCCTAAGAGAATGTAAGGTCCTTGGAGAAGAAATTTTTACTTTTTGGGGGGTGTATTCTAGCACTTTTCCCCCTTTTAGAATATCAGCTTCTTCCCAAGTAGGGATTGTTGAGTTTTGTATTGTATCCCTAGTGCCTAACTCAGTGCCTTCAATACAGTAGGAGCTTAATAAATGATCAACTATTTCTGGAACAGTAGGAACAAAATAGATATTTAACAAATGTTGGATTGAATCGAATTTGGATATCCTTTGGTTATATATCTAACAAGATTGGAATATTAATACTTATAAAGAATTTTAATAATATCACTCAATAGACATTTATTAAGCACATAATTTCAGAGAGGGCATCAATTAGGATGGGTTACAAGGGGATAGATTTTTTTTTAGACATATCAGTTCTTAAACACCACCTACTAAGGGGTAGAGGAGTTGTAATCTGCATTAAATAGTGAGTGGAACATCCATGTTGACAAATCACAAATCCCCAAGTTGTTGACTTAAATTTTATACTATCTATCTAAACATTCTTTGGGGTAGCTATATGGAGAGTAGATAGAGTGCTGGCCCAGAATCAAGAAGACTCATCTTCCTGAGTTCAAATCTTGGCCTCAGACACTTATTAGTTGTGTGACCCTGGACAAGTTACTTAACCCCGTTTGCCTCAGTTTCCTTACCTGCCAAATGAAATGGAGAAGGAAATGGCAAATTGCTCTGGTATCTCTGCCAAGAGAACCCCAAATGGGATCATGAAGAATCAGATATAACCAAACAACAACAAAATGGGAACTTATATTATGGCAACATTTGAGGTAGAGTCTTTTTTGACTTATGCATGAAGAAGTTTGTCTCATCTTAATCATCTGAAAATTCAGGTAACTCCCCTTTATTGCTTAAGTCAACCAGGCAACTGCTTTAGCCCATAGTCCTGCATAGGAGTTTCATGACAACCTTGTCCATGAAGTCTTCAGTGCTCATGTCTTCCTGTCATGTTTTCCACGATGCTTCTAGCCCTGTACCCTGAAGGTGGTGGATAACAATGACTAAGACATTGGTTGGCCTCTCCTCCCTACTGGAACCTACCTTCCCCTACAGCTATTCCCATCTTTATCCTTGTTTGTATGCAGTCTTGTTGCCAGTTTCAGCATTTAAAGGTGCCACAGTGCACTTTCCCAAGCAAGAGATTCTTACATTGTCTGCCCCTCCCAGAGCATTCTCCAGTTCTCCTACCCCTGTAGGAGAAGTGAAGGGGTTCATTGCCCCCAGTCTTAGAGCTATGAGATGGAGAATTGAGTTCATCATGCTACATTGTCAAAGAGCACTGGATTTCAATTCAAATGACTTCAGCTCAAATCTCAGCTCTACCATTTCTTACCCGTGTGACCTTGGGCAAGTCTGATAATCTCTCTGTAATGTAAAATTAGGGGATTGGGTTCTATGACCTCCAAGGTCAGTCAGGTGGTACAGTTGATAGAGTACTGGGCCTGAAATTGAGAAGATCTGGGTTCAAGTCCAGCCTTAGACATGTACTAACTATGTGATTGTGGGCAAATCACTTAACCTCTGTCTGCCTCAGTTTCCTCATCTACAAAATGGGGATTATAATAGTATCTACCTCCAAGGATTATTGTGAGGATCAAGTGAAATCATAATTATAAAGTGCTTAGCACAGTGTCTGGCATACAGCAGGTGCTTAATAAATGCTTGTTCCCTTCCCTCTTCTCTTCCAAGGCTACTTTTCAGCTGTCTAAAGCACTGTGTCATACTGTGTGTGTGTGTGTGTGTGTGTGTGTGTGTTGGTATTACCTATCTTGGTATTGATTATTAAGGATGGGCTTTTAAAAAATCACCATGATTTCCTAAGTTCTATTAAATGAAAATGTGGGTTTATGATTCATCTTCCTGCTTATTCAGAGTTATTTTCATCATAGATTCTCCTCTTCTCTCAGTGTCAGTATAGAAGGTTGTTGTCCTGTGTGGCAGGCCTGTTAGAGCATCACAAGGTGTTTATGTAAATCAGTATTAAAATGTAATTAAATAGTTTAAAATGTCATCACAAAAACAGGCCCTAAAATTACTCCTTCAAAAGTGTGATGTTGCTATTTTTAAGGTTTATGAAAGCTCATAAAAGCAAACAAGGAAGGAAATACCTCACCTGGCAGTAGAGCCTAGCAGAATGGTAGTCAACCAGCATCTTTTAAAACTGAGCTCTTAGTACCTTATCATATGCACTTGTCACTGTCCATTTCATTAACAGCCTAACTTAATTCATTTATGCCAGTTAGGAAGGACGATTGAACACAGTTCTTTGGTGATTTAAATACATAAATAACAAATACTTCTAGTCAATTAGTTTGTTCAAATAAAATCATTTCTAAATTCTAAAAAACTATTTATTCTTATTTTTTCTGTTTGTTTTTATGCTCTTATTATTTCTCCCATGCCCCTGTGGTAGAATCCTTGCTTGTACCAAAGGGGAAAGAGTTTACATGTCTGGATGATGACTCTGAATCAATTCAGCCTCTTGGAATCCCAGGTTTCCTGGCTCCTTTCAAAGCTAAGCTCAAATTTAACTCCTGCATAAACCCTTTCCGACTCCACCCCATTAATCATTCTATTTTCCCCCTTTCCACCAAAATTATTTTGATTTTGGGTGTATTGGTGTCAGTTTTTACTCATTCTGGAGAGCCAATTGTTAAATTTTCAGTGGGTGCATTTACACCTTGGAGATGGGCAAATGATACAAATTAGAGCTTGATTTGTTGATTGTCTAAACTTAAGAAAGTGATAGAGAAAATGTTAATCATGCAGATTAAATGTGTTGAGAGTATTTTTTCCTCAAAAGCTGGTTATTATATATTTACAAGCACACTCTGATATTATATTTTGTACTTATTTGTGTCTATGTTGTTTCCTCCCAGTTGATTGTAAGATCCTTGAAGGTAGAGATTGTTTTCATTTTTAACCTTGCATTGCTAGCACCTAGCACAGTGTCTGATAATAAGCGCTTAATGTTTGTCTAATTGATTTGAATGGAAAGAAAAAAATTGACTAAACATTCCTTTATTGCTCTACCAAAATCCTTTATTGCTGTACTAAAAAGGAAATGTATATTTCATCAGCTTTCCTCTGGGTGCTGGCTTTTTCCCCTGAACTAAGTGAATTATATTTGTATGCTTGATTAAATTGAGATTGTTAACCCCTTAACTTTGCTTTCCTTAGTAAAGCAGATCGAAAGAACTTGGGCTTGTGGCATTCTGTGTGCTGATTGTTGGTTTTTCACTCCCACAGCAGCCACTAGCTGGATTGTTGAAATGAAGGATGGGGAGGCTTTTATAGTATGTTAAAGAGAGTCCTTGGGAGAGCCAAGACCGCAGCTTGGGGAGGAATAGTCATGTACAGAAATAAATATAGTTCTAAATAGATTTGCTGAGTTCATGGAAAAGGTACGAACAAAGTGCATCAGAAAAGCGCAACACCACTTCTGGTTTGGAGATGGGAGCCAGCTGATGCAAGGCAGGAATAGCCTTTGCATTAGGAAGTTACCTGGTGTACCTAGAGGCCAGGGAGTTAGTGAAAAGAGCGCTAGATTTGGAAGCAGTGTTCCTAGGTTTTATTCTCAGCCTTGGTATTTTTGGTTGCTGTTTGATTGTTTCAGTCATACTTGATTATTTGTGATCCCATTTGGGGTTTTCTTGGTAGAGATATTGGAGTGGCTTACTATTTCCTTCTCCAGCTCATTTTACAGATGAAGAAGCTGAGGCAAAAAGGGTTAAGTGACTTGCCCAGGGTCACACAGCTAAGTGTCTAAGGCCAGATTTGAAGTCAGGAGGATGAGTCTTCCTGCCTCCAGGCCTGGCACTCTATACCCTGCACCACCTAGCTGCCTGAATAGTGTCATAAATACTTTTTATTCATTCATCTTTTGGTTTACTAGGTAGTGCATAGAGCCCTGGGATTGGAACCTGGAAGACTTGAATTCAAATCCTGTTTGTGCACTTATTAGCTATGGAATTGTTTAGTTTTCTCATCTGTAAAATGGGGATAATAATGATACTTTTATCATATGGTTGTTACAAGAATTAAAAGAGATAATCTATGGAAAGAGCCTTACAAACCTTAAAGCTCTATATGAGTTCTTAATAATGATGATGATGATAATGATGATGATGACATATCATACTGCTGACTTGTTGAAATAAATTTCCTGACTCTTGTCCAAATTAATTGCTGTCTAATCATTTCTTCTCCATCCCCTACTTACGTGGCTATTTTTAAAACCTAAGTTCCAGATTTTACATTTATCAATATTCCCTCCTTAGATTCACCTCATTATTAGCCTAAGATGGTTTTGAATTCTAATTCTTCCAGCTAATGCATTACCTCTTCCTCTTGCTTCGTGTTTTGTGTATACTTCTTAAACATATCATCTCTGGCTTCAATCAAGATGAAGATGACAGAAAAAAAGATGAAGATGACAATTCTGAACAGAATAGGGACAAAACCTGAGTCGTGTGGCACTCCTTCCTCTCAGTTAACACTGATCTATCAGCTAATTCTTTCTGGTCATGGCTGTTCAAGCAGTTATAAATCCGTCTAAATTTATGATGCTGATGGCTTACATTTATATAGCGCCTTAAGGTTTTCTAAGCACATATATATATATGTATATATATATATATGTATATATATATATATATATATATGTATATATATATATATATATATATATATATATATATATATATATATAAAATCTCATTGGATCTCCAAAACCTGCATAATAATGTACTATTATTATCAACCCCACTTCATAGACAAGGAAACCAAGGCTGATGGGAGTTAAATGACTTGCACAGGGTTCCACAGTGAGTATCTGAGGTAGGAATTAAATCAGATTCCTCCTGACTCCAAATTAAAGACTTTAGCTAATCTGCCACCTAATTACCTAGCACCATCAGTTAGTCCACATTTCTCCATCTTGTCCACAAGGCTGTATAGGAAGAGTCTTTTGTCAAATGCCTTGCTGAAATCCAAATGCACTCTCATTTATGTATCACATTTATTTATAGTATCTATAATAACCCATAATTTATAGTATCTATTAGTCTCATTAATTTATTTTTCTGGTGTGTCTTGTTTATGGTGGACCCATGATGACTTCTAATGATCCACTTCTCTTTTTAGGTGCTCATACCTAACGAACTTTTCTTGTCTGACATGGTTCAAGCTCGTTGATGTACAGTTTCTGGAACTACTTCCTGTTTTTTAACAATTGGGAAGTTTGCTAATCTGTAGGCTCCAATATTGCTTCTGTCCTCTCTGATTCCTTAAAGACTACCAATAGTAGTTTAGCAATTGCCCCTGAAAGTTCATTCTGTACCCTCAGTTGTAATCAGGAGACTTGAACTCATTTGGAGATGAGAGATGCTATAATGAGTTTAGGGAACAGCCTCAAGTCACTCCAGTTTGACTGGAACAGAGTCAGTAAAGTGCATAATATGAAAGAAGTCCCAAAAGTTCAGTTGGAGTCACATTGTAGAAAGCTTTAAGAGCCAGGGTGGAGAGTTGCATTTTATCTTAGAGACAATAGGGAATCAGTTGCTAAACATTTTTGAGTAGGGGGCAATGTGGTCAGACCTGTAGCTCAGGAAAAAATTTTTTGGCAGCTGTGTGGAGGATAGAGTGGATAGATGATATAATAGAAGTAGGGAACTCAGAAGGGTTTTGATAACAGGTCAGGGAAGATATGATGAGGATCTGAACCAGGGCAGTGGCTTCCTGAATGGAGAGAATGGGACAATAAGCAATGTGGAGGTGGAATTGATAAGGATTGGCAACTGACCAGATATGGGGAGTGAGGGTAAGGGAAGAGTCAGGAGTGACTCAGAGGTTGTGAACCTGGGTGACTAGGGATATAGGGAAGATATAGGGAAGTTTAGAGGAGGAGTGATCTGAAAGGAGGTGAAAAGAGAGAAGTGGGTTTGAGGGGAGGTAAAGATAGAAGGGTAGGTTTAATGGGGGTGGTGAAGAAGCTCTGCTTGGGACTGGTTGAGTTTGAAGGGTTGATGGGTTGTTGTGGTTGTTGTTTGTCTTTCATTCTTGAAGAGGACCATGACACCAGGGAGGTGATGTCAAGGGAATTAGATTTAAGCAAGGGAGGGCTGTGCAGAGTCACCAGCCTCACTCAACTTGGGAGCCATTTGGGTCCAGTGGCAAGATATAGATCAGGATGACTGGAGATGGCCTTAGATGCAGTGGGAGACCTTGGCCTTTTTAAGTTAAGCTTTTTCCCAGGTCTCAGTCTGATCAAGGCAATGTCCATTTAGTTGGGTAATACAGCTCCCTCCCTTACTTCTTCCTCCCTTTCTCCCTTTCTCCCTTCTTCCCTTCCTTTTCTCCCTTCCTCCTTCCTTCTCTCCTTCCCTGCTCTCTTTCTCTCTTTGATTCCTGTCCACATAGGTAATTATACCCTAACCTGCAGGTACTTGGCCCAAAGGAGTATAAATTTTGATCGTTCTAACCTTGAAAGATATCTTGGGGTTTAAAGGCTAGATTTCTTTCTTAAGGACCATGCCTTAAACCCAAATCACTTTGGTTCTCATTGACTGGCCAACAATAGGTCCCAGCCCAAGCTTCACTGATCATTCTTTGGGCCCTGATGGCTCAGAGTGAGTGTAAATATCAATTGCTTCTCTTTTGGCCAGAAACTCTGAAGGTCTTCCCCTCCCAGTTTGATTTTTTTTGTCTAGGTGAAAGAGACTATTCTTTGCCTCATTTCTTACCTAGCCTTAATCACTGAATGGACATTGCCTTGATCAAACTGAGACCTTAACTTAAGAAGGCCAAGGTCTCCCAGTGCATCCTGGGCCATCTCCATTCATCCTGATCTATATCTGGCCACTGGACACAGATGGCTCCGAGGAGAAAGTGAGGCTGGTGACTTTGCACAGCTCTGCCTCACTTAAATCCAATTCACTTGCAAGTCAAGACATCACTTTCCTGATGTCATGGTCCTCCTCTAGAACAAAGGGCTGATGGGACATCTAGGTGGAGATACAAGAGGCAGTTAGAGATGTTCGACTAGAGCTCAGGTGAGAGAGAAGAACTGAATAATGGCTTACATTTATACAGAGATTTATAGTTTCAGAGCAATTTACTAATTTGATCCTAGAAATAAATGTGAGAGAAGCAGGAATGGAATGGAGAGGAAGAGATGGTGCAGTGGGTAGAGCTCTGGACTTGGGAATCAGGTCCCATTTCTGACACTAGATTCCCTCTGTCTGCCTCAGTTTCCTCATCTATAAAATGCAAAGTTGGACTCAGTGGTTTCTAAGATCCCTTCTGGCTTTAAATCCTGTATTTGTGGAAGTAGCATATATAGGACTTTGCCACTTACTGGGCACATCTGTCAATGTTCTGGCACCTGGACACCTGGTTTCTTTAATCAGGGATCCCAAGGGATTGGAAAGGCAGCTCTAGGCTGTGTTTAGAACACGTCTTCATTATTATTCAGTGGCTTCTATTGTGTGTCCTGGAGAAGCACAAACACATTTTTCTTACCCTTCCCCAGAAATCCCAACATCATGGACAAACCACCACTATTCTCAGATCTACCCGATTTCTCACCTTTATGCTATCACCACACCATGTTTCCTCACCAGGCGTAGGCTGGCTTCTCTAGATGCGACAGCACCAGATCCCTACCATTCTTCTCAAGTAGTCTAAGTTCAGCCCCTTTTGAATGTGTTAATGCTAATTACTTCCTGCCAGAGGTAGATGTTTCCCACAGCTTTGGCCCAACAGGAGTAGCCTTGGAAATCTTTAGCAGGACATACTTCCTGAGCTCTCCCCTACTTCTGGTTCCTGCAGTTACCTCATTCTCCTCACTTAGCTGATCTTAGGGTGGTGAGAGGTAAATTAAAGATGATTCTAAGAGTTCAAATACAGGTAACTCAGGGAACTGTGGTGTCATTAAAAAAAGCCTTGTTAGGAAAGTCAGGAGAAGAAACAAGTTTTTTTGGGGGGGAAAGAAGAGTTTATTTTAGAGCATACTGTGCATATGTTATTATTATAAACACGAGATGTTATGAAATATAGGAAAATAGTATGAATATGGGGTACCAATGCAGTGCTTGACACATAGTAAATGCTTGATATAAGTTAATTACTTAATTAGTTAATTCAGCAAGACTTCCAGGTAGAAGTTATTCAGTTAGAAATACAAGTCTGACTGGGTCCAACTTTCTATCCATTACACCATGCTGCCTCTCTATTCTTCATTACAACACAGCAATTTGTGAGTGCATGGCATCCCACCTCATATTAGATTGTCTAAATGTGTGTCATTTTTCATCTTTTATCTCCCCCAGTATCCAGCACATATCTAGTATGTGGTAATTAATGTCTGTTCATTTGAATTTTTGGCTTTTCAAAGGAAAACAAAAATAAAAAACCAAAATAGTACATCAGTGACTAAGTTATTTGAATATGTGAAAAAAAATGCTTGTCTTAGCTTCAATTTTTCACATTGGCTTCAGAAGCTTTGATTCCCAGGTAGTTATTTACTTTCCACTTTCCTGTATTCAATACAAAACTGGCCCTTCAGTCCTGGGTAAACCTTGGGTGCAAATTAATAAGATTCGGGTTGCTCTTCCCTGAAGGTTTGCTTTTAAAAATTTCCTAAATACCTAATATGATTTTGACAAATGCTTATTTCACAAGGTTCCACAAGATGGCACTCTTGTAACAGGTAAAAAATTAGCTAGGTCACCTTTTGTGCTTTAGTCTGTCCCACTCATTGATTTTAAATAACCGTAGGTTATTTAGAACAGTTAAATCTTTGGCAAATTTACAAGTGCTCGGAGAGTGCTAACCTTGGGATACGGGTTTTCTTTCCAAGGTCCCTTACAGAATTCTTTGCTTGTAAGTTCCTCTTCCAAAGGAAACAAACAAACACAAAAACCCAAAACAAAACAAAACAAAAATTTTAAGGAGGTAGTGTAGTACAGTGGAAGGAAAACTAATTCTTGAGTCATGGGACCAGAGCTCAAATTCCACCTCTGTTGCTTACGCCCTTCTCTCCCCACCTCCACCATTTGAACTTGGGTAAGTAACTTAAGCTCCATGAATCTGTTTCCTCAACTGTAAAATAAGAAGGTTGGATTGAACCCCATTTGGGGTTTTCTTGATAGAGATACTGAGTGGTTTGCCATTTCCTTCTCCAGCTCATTTTACAGATGAGGAAACCGAGGCAACCAGGGTTAAATGACTTGCCCATGGTCATAGGGCTAGTAAGTGTCAGAGCCCAGATTTGAATTCAAGTCCTCCTGACTCCAGAGCCAGCACTCTATCTGCTGCACCAACTAATTGCCCTAAGAAGGGTGGATTTGATGGCTTCTATGGTTCCTTTCAGTTCTAAAGCTACACCCTGTTGTGGCCCTGATGTTTCAGTCTAAGCAGATATGGCATTCCTGTTCAATCTTCTATGGGTTGGCTGCACTCTTACGATAAGGGCACTTATCTGCACTTGTTGCATGGAGAGTAGGGCAAAGTAAACTTAGCTACGAGGAATTATAAAGTCCTCTCTGCAGAGTTTAGGCTCTGGCATACTGGAACAGAACGGAGTGTTCTTTCATTTCATTCAATTAATCATTCTACTTGGGTTCATATATCTAGGATTGTAGAGGACTTGATCAAGGTCTCACACATACTAAGCATGGTAAGGATTTGAACTAAGGTCTTCCGGCTCCATTTCCAGTGCTCTGATCACTATGCCATACTGTTCCACCAATTTCCTTTGACTTAAGAAGGGGCGTTCCATGCTATGTTCCATGAAGGGAATCTTAGACACAGGTGCTGGCTAGGATTCTGTGGGGTCTTTCTAAGTGGATATTGTTATATTAGGTAGTGTTATAATCTATTGTGATCAACTGATTGTTTTGTTACTTGAAATTTGTGTGCCAATCTTATGTTTTAATCTAGTACTTTTCAATTTTCATTTGTCTTTAGTGCTGTATTTGTGACCAGCCATAACAAAGGGTGCTATCTAAAAACGACTACTATAGTTGTTACCATCCGTCCATGGATTACATTTGTAATCAAAGGAGAAACATAGAAGTCGAAGAGAGTTTTTAAAACCCCTACAAACTCTACAACTTCTTCCATCTTCAATCTTATTACCCAAATATTTAATTATTCCATTAAATTTTGCAGATGACCAAATCCTTCCCTCCCCAATCCCATGGATCATTAGCTACAGAAACATTTTGCTTTATTTTTATTTTCCTTATATTTATGTCATTAACATTTTGTTGTTTGATCAAGGAGACATGCAATTTTCAAAATATGAAAAGACTTCAAAAAAATTAAAACCCCCTAATTTACACCCATCAAAATACTTTAAAAAAAAACCCATGCTTTTGGTTTCACTGCTATAGGAGACTTCCTTTTCTGATACAAATGGACACCTACTCTGGAACTTATGGTCTTAGAACTAATTGAGTAGGTCATTGGGAAGTTGAGGGCCTCACCCTGCATCACACAGGTCAGAAGTAAGGTTTGAACCCTAGTCCTTGTGTGTTCAAGGCCAACTCTGTATGTACCATACCCTGCTGCCTCTAATCAAGAATGTCCGTCATTTCTTAATATACAATCTCAAGAAATTCCTTTCAATGCAACTGGCTGTTTAGAGAAGGATGTAGTATGCAGGACTAGAGCAGTGTAGGCCGTTCTGTACTCTGCCCTGGTCTGAGCAAACCTGGAGTTCTGGGCTTTACATTTTAAGAAAATTAACAAACAGGTTGTTCAGAAAAGGGCAACTAGGATTCTGAAAGTGCCTCGAGTTCATGCCATAAGAAAATTGGTTAAAAGGAACTAACTGGGGATACTTAGCCTGGAAAAGAAAAGACATAGGGATGTGTTGGCTGTCTTCAACTATTTGAAGGGTTGTCTCTCTCTCTCTTAACACTTCTCCTCTCCCTGCCCCCACATCCAATCAATTGGCAAGTACTATCATTTCTATCTTGCAGCATCTCTCAAACATGCCCCTTCCTCTTCTGTGACACTGTGATCGCCATTACCATTATCATTCCACACCTGGAATAGTGAACTGTTTTCAAGGTTGGTCCTCTTGCTTCAAATCTCTCTGCACTGCAATCGATCTTCTTTAAGCAATAGGTCTGACCATGTCACCCCTCCCCTCAACTCAACAAACTTCAATGGGTCCCTATTACCTTCAGGACCAAATATAAAATCCTCTGTCTTTTAAAGCCCTTCATAACCTGGTCCCTTTCTTCCTTTCTAGTGTCTAACTCCATAGTGCTCCTCCCTACCCTTCCACTGACCATGTACTATGTAGTACCATGTACTATGCAGTACCATGTACTATCTATTGACATGGGCCTTCTAGCTCTTCTTCACACTATATTCTCCAAGCATTTTCACTTGCTGAGTCCGTGCCTGGGACTCTCTTCCACCTCATCTCCTTCCTAAATTCCCGGGCTTCCTTCAAGTCTCAACTAAAATCCCACCTTTGGCAAGAAGCTTTTCCTGATCCTCCTTAATGTTAGTGACTTCTTCTCTTAATTTTCTCCAGTTTATCTTGTATTTATCTTCTCTGTACATAGTTGTTCCTTTATTGTCTCCCCCATTAGATTATGAGGTCCTTGAGAACAAGGACTGTCCTTTGCCCTCTTTAGTGTCTCTGGTGCTTAGCACAGTGCCTGACTTATAGTAGATACTGAATAAATGCCTGCTGACTAACTGGCTCAGGAGGTGGTAGTTTCCTTCTCAGAGGAGGTCTTTAAGCTAAGCTTGGAAAACCTCTTCTCGGGGCATATTGAGAGAAGATTCTTATCCTGGTATGGATTGTATTGGAATGATTTCCGATTCTGAACATTTTATGATTCTATGAAATTCATTTTAAAATACTCAAAAGCAATCCCCTAAGCTTTCATTCTTCTTGACCCCCAATCTTATTGTAGACTTCTTTGGGTTTTAAAACATATTGTCCCCTTTAATGACAAATGGAGTTGAATATATGAAACCTACTAATATGCTATCACATTTGTAATCATATCACAAAGTTAAAGAAATAATGCACAGAATAACTAAAGATGAAAATTAGTATTACTTTAAAAAATCAGTTTATAAACTTATATGATTTTTTTTTCCTAAAGAAGTTGCAAATGTTTAAGTTTGCATAGCTTCAGTTAAATAAACTTGACGCTTCTTCTTCACCTCTTCAACCTTCATTCCCTTACTATGTCCCCCAGCTACCAGAAATATGTGCATTAAAGGGCTTCTCTGAGTACTGAAGACTGAAAGGCAAAATCCATAAAAGGTCACATTGGCTTCCATTAGTATATTCCTTGCCACAAAAAGAGAACCAAAGGACAACAGAACTCATTTTCTTTACAACAGTATTAGAAGGGACTAAAAGAAACAGAGAATGAGTAAATAAAAACCTAGAGCCTTAGAATGGCAATTTTTCTTCTTGTGAATTTCTCCTTCCTGATTCAGGAGCCAATCATATGGAGCTAACTTCTGGTGTCTTAGAGTTCTTCTTCAATTTCCCGAACTTCAGAATTAACAATTTTCCCATCCACTACCTCCTGCACAATTGTCTTGATTTTCCTTGTTCTTGTTGGATCTAAAGGCAAAGTGGTAGATTTAAAAAAAATAGACTAGTTGTTTTAAAATGTGAAACTAAAATATTCAAGTTTATTTTTCAAGTTAGGCCTCTAAAATAAAGCATCAGTTAGGCCAATCTATAAAATGTCAACTAGATTATTTTTATAGGCTATTTTAAAATAGAACTTTATGCTCAAGGATGTGAAAACCTATGAATACTTTGATGTAGTTCAACAACAAATTTAATTCAATAAACTTTTATTAAGCATCTACTATGTATCAGGCAATGGGTACAAAGACAAAAATGATAAATTGAATAGGGAAAGAGAAATAATGGTTGGAGGATACAGAGAAAAGATGAAGAAATATGGGTTAGATGATGGTATTCTTATAGACTCATTGAATGGCTATGCTCAAAGAATAGTCATAAATGATTCCATGTCAAATTAGAAGGAAGATTTCAGGGGCCTGGTCAACATTTTTAACAATGATTTAGATAAAAGTATAGATGAAATTTGTAGGTCCCATATACTTGGGATGAGTAGCTAACACATTAGATAACAAAGTCAGGACCTAAAAAAAACTTTGGTGGACTTGAAAATTGGGCAGAATCTAATAAAATGAAACATAACCAGCATAAATATAAAGTCTTACATTTGGGTTCAGGAAATTGGCTTTGCATATACAAGACAGAGGAGTCATGGCTAGACAACAGTTAATATGAAAAAATGTGGGAATTTTAGTGGACTGTGAGGTTCATATGAATCAGTGTTATGATATGATAGTCCAAAAAGCTAATTTGGAGGCATAGTGCCTATGTTGTATTCTGCCCTGGTCTGACCACATCTATCTACAACATCTATCCAACTTTTTTGTGTGTCATGGACCCCCTGTGGAAGTCTAGTGAAACCTATGGATCCCTTCTCAGAATAATGTCTTTAAATGCATAAAATAAAATAGGATTGCAAAGGAAACTAATTATATTGAAATGCAGTCATCAAAATATTGAAAGTTCCAAATTCACAAGACCCCTGAAATCTATTCCCAGATTCCTACTGTGGATCTCAGCTTAAGAACTCCTGATCCAGACTACTCTACTCATTTCCAGGCAACATAATTTAGAAAGAACATTGATGAATTGACTTATGTCTACAGGAGGGCAACCTAGCCTAGGTGATACAAAAGGATAAAGCCTGTGCCTTATGTGGATAGGCTGAAAAAACTAGGTTGCTAGTTGCTAGTGGAGGATGGGAAGGGGTGGGGTACAAGGAAGATGATAGCTGTTTTTAAATACTCATTAGGCTGTCAAGTGAAAGAAGGATTGAACTTGTTTTGTCAGTTCTCACAGGGCAGAATTAGGAACCATCAATGGAGGTTGCAAAGAGGCAAGTTTAAGCTTGATGTCTGGCAAGACTTCCTACCACTTAGAGCTATCCCAAAGTGGAATGAGCTGCCTTGAGAAAGGGTGGGTTCCCTCTCACTGGAGGCCTTCTGGGACAGCTCTGATGGTCACTTCTTGGGTGTGCTAAAGTGGGGATTCTATTATGGGTGTGGTTTCAACTACAAGGCCTTGGAGGTCCCAATTCTGTGAAGGAAGTTTTTTTTTTTTTTTTTTTTTTTTTTTTTTACCAAGAATGTAGTCCCTGAACTGAACCTTTAAGAAAAACAAGGATTGTGAGAGGAAGAGATGAGGAGAAAGTATTTTCTAGGAATAGAGGATATTCCCTTCTCATCGATGGCACCTTCTATACCAATGAAAAAAATATCTGTTAATTGAAAAATGGATGTTGGTTGTAATGTTCCAAATGCCTATTAAGAAAGCAGTATTCTTGCCAGGCCAAAGACTATCATATACTATAAACTAATTAATTTATCACACAGGAGTATATGTAATTCCTTGATTCTGTGTTAAGAAGAAATGTAGCTATGATTTTGTGATACCATATGTGTTTCTCTGGCTTGGTATTTGATATTCTGAGACTTTGAAGTGGTATCTTGGGGAATTTACCCACCTTTGGAAGAATCAATAGACTGTGCTTGAGAATTAGATTCCGGCACGGTTAAACTTTCAACAGCACCATTCCTGCATAGAAAAGAGGAACAATAATTTTCACTTCATATTTTCTGGGATTGGGTGACATGGACCTGGAGAGAACTAGATTTCAATCATGCCTCTGACACCTACTAGCCCTGTGACTATGGGCCAATCATTCAACCTGAGTATCAAGTTTTACTTCCATAAAATGGGTGTGTATCGTATCTGTAATTCCTTCCTTAGGGGGTTGCTGTCACGATCAAATGAAACATATATAAAGTAATTTGTAACCCTTAAAGGGCTATGGTTATTAGAGAAAGGCAAAGAAAATTATATCAAAGACAAAACTGGTTTTGTGATATAGTTCAGCAATGCCAAGACCCTTTGTTGTTATCTGTACCCAATACCACAGGCAGCTTACACAAGACATCCCCAGGAATATACATAATAAAGAGAAATGCAGAAACACACAAGGAAGGCAGTCTGGATACAACTGGCCACTCCAGCTACCTGTACAGGTCTGTGAGATCACACCTGGCTCACAATCTCTCTCTCCTTCAAAAATCCGAATTGTCCAAGGCATCCTAACAAAGGCTGGCCCAGAAATGCTGGCTCTCCCAGACTTTATATGCTGCCTTAGGCAACTTCAAAATTGGAGACAGCCTGGGGCCTGTAAAACTTGGACTCAGTCAAAGGCTGCACTCAAGGACCTAGAAGGCTACATGTGGCCTTGAGGCCTCAGGTTCCCCACGCCTGTACCAGATGCTGTTAAGAACTGAGATACAAAGAAAGGCCAATGGAAAAAAAGTGACATTTTTTTTTCCAATTCCTGAAAAGCTTTGCTGTGATTGTATGACAATCCACATTTAAACATGGCATTGATGTTGTTTTCAGGGAGTTTACTATGAAATGGATGATGTCACTCTGATGGCTATGATGTCATTTTTCATCTTTAATGTTAGGTCACTGATATATTTCAATATGTCAAGGATCTGTGATTCTGTCTATGTAGGCATGCCCTCCAATCTTTCTGTCTTAGTAGATGGTTTGGGGGAATTTTTGTGGACAAAATATTCTTTACAGATCAGTTAGTGTGGTGACGAGACTCTCTGAATTGAGTTAGTCCATCTCTGAGTCCATAATAGATTCTTGCTAGCATAGAGGGAGGCAGAGCCAAGATGGCAGAATACAGGCTTCAATCTAGCCTCCAAACAATTCAAAAATAACTTTTCAAATCAAATTTTGGAGCAGTAGAGCCAACAAAAAGGGAGAGTGAAACATTTTTCCAGCCTAAAATAATGCAGTAGATCAGCTGGTGAAGTCTGAGACAGCAAGGTGGGAGCTGGCCTGGAGTTCAGCAGCTGTATCAGCAGTGGGTCTTGGAGGCAGCTACAACAGCAGCAGCAATAGTAGTAGCCTCAGAAGCTCTCAGACCAGAGACCACACAGGAGTCAGGCAACTGGTCAGAAAGAGATTACTGGGGACTCTTTGCTGGCACTGGGTGCAGCTGGCACTGATTGGCAGCTCTATTGACCATAAGCAGTCCTGGTTGCAGTTCTGAGGCGGAGAGGAGCTCTAGCACTTATGGCTGCAGGAGAGCAGGGGAACTGGTCATAGTTCCAGGGTCAAGAGAAGCTCTTGTGCCTGTGGTTGTAGGGGAATAGGAGCTTTCCCTGTATAAAAACTAGAGCTCAGAGCAGGAGAACAGTGACCAAAGCTCTCTCTGGATCATACAACCTTGGAAATACTGACAATTTGCAGATCCCCAGAACTAGTTCTAAAAACAGCAGCATGAGGACAGTGTCTCCTCATCCCTGGCTGAGCAAATCTAACTTTAACATAAAGTTCAAAGTCAAGAAATAGGCTGAGCAAACAACAACAACAACAAGCAACAAACCAACAACACAACAGCAAAGAACTTGACTACAAAAAGTTACTGGGGTGGCAGGAGAAACCAAAATGTAAACTCAGAAGAAGACAAAAATATGAAAACAGCTATGAGCAAATCCTTAAAGAGAAATGTCAATTTAACCCAAGCCCAATAAGAATTCCTGGAAGAGTTAAAGAAAGAGATAAGAATGGTAATGGTAGAGGGAAAATTAAGAAAAGAAATGAGAGTGATGCAAGAAAATAATGAAAAGAGAATTAACAGCTTTGTAAAAGAGGCACAAAAAATAATGAAGAAAATAACACTTCCAAAACCAGAATTGGCCTAATAGTAAAAGAAGCACAAAAATTCACTGAAGAAAAGAACTACTTAAAAAGTAGAATTGTTCAAATGGAAAAAAAGGTACAAAAACTCACTGAAGAAAATAATTCCTTAAAAATTAGAGTTGGAAAAGTGGAAGTCCATGAGATAATCAAGAAACAATAAAATGAAGTCAAAAGAATTAAAAAATAGAGGAAAATGTGAAAACAACTGAACTAGAAAATAGATTGAAGAGAGATGATTTTAGAATTATTAGACTACCTGAAAGCCATGATCAAGAAAAACTGCCCCAATATCTTAGAGCAAGAAGGTAAAATAGAAATAGAAAAAACCCACCAATCACCTCCTAAAAGAGCTCCCCAAATGAACACTTCCAGGAATATGATGGCCAAATTTCAGAGCTCCCAGGTGAAAGAGAAAATTTTGCAAGCAGCCAGAAAGAAACCATTCAAATGTCATTGAGCCAGTGTCAGGATCACACAAGTTTTAGCAGCTTCCTCATTAAAGGAGTGGAGGGATTGTAATATGATAGTCCAGACAGCAAAGGAGCTAGGATTACAACTAAGAATTACCTCCCCAGCAAAACTGAGTATGTAATCCTTCAGGAGGAAAATGGATATTCAATGAAATAGAGGACTTTCAAGCATTCCTGATGAAAATGTCAGAACTGAATAGAAAAATTAACATTCAAACCCAAGACTCAAGAGAAGCATAAAAAGGTAAACAAGAAAGAGAAATCATAAAGAACTCAATAAACTTAAACTGTCCACCTTCCTATATGGGGAAATGATACATGTAACTCAGAACTTTATCATTATTAAGGCAATTAGAAGTCTACATAGATAGAGGGCATGGGTGTGAGTCAATTATGTGGAAATGATCTCTCTCTCTCTCTCTCTCCCCGGTCTCTCCTCTCCCCCCACTCCCAGCCCTGACCTGCCAAAAATAAAGGGGTGAGGAAGAAGGATACATTGGGAGAATGGAAAAGAAAGAGGTAGAATGGGGAAAGTTTTCTCATATAAAAGAGGCATGCAAGGAAGAACTTTTATGGTGGAGGGTAAAATGGGGGGATGGTGCGTAATGCTTGAACCTCTTTCTCATCACAATTGGTTTAAAGAGGGAAGAATTATATATACACGTTCTATTGGGTATAGAAATCTATTTTATCAAACTAGGTATAGACCAAGATCTCACACCATATATATCAAGATAGAGACAAAATAGATACAGGATTTAGATATAAAGGGTGATATCATAAGCAAATTAGGGGAGCATTGAAAATTTTATATGACAGATCTGTGGATAAGGAAAGAATTTATGATCAAACAAAAAATAGAAAGGATAATAGGACATACAATGAATAATTTTGACTATATTAAATTAAAAAGTTTTTGCACAAAGAAAATCAATGCAGCCAAGATTAAAAGGAAAGCAGGAATGGGGTGGGGGTGGGGAGGGAATTTCACAACAAGTTTCTCTGATAAAGGCCTCATTTTTCAATTGTATAGAGAACTGAGTCAAATTAGTTAGAAAACAAGTCGTTCCCCAATTGATAAATGGTCAAAAGATATGAACAGGTTGTTTTTTTTTTTAAGAAGAAATCAAAGCTATCTATAGTAATATGAAAAAATGTTCTAAATCACCATTGACTAGAGAAATGAAAATTAAAACAGCTCTGAAGTTCCACCTCACACCTATCATAAATGACAAATGCTAGAGGGGATGAAGGAAAATATGTCCATTAATAAGTTGTTGTGAAGTTGTGAACTGCTCCAATTATTCTGGAGAACAATTTGGAACTATGCCCAAAGGGCTATAAAACTGTGCATACTCTTTGACCTAAGAATACTACTACTAGGTCTGTACCCCCAAGAGATTAAAGAAAAAGAAAAAACCCTATATTTACAAAAAAATATTATAGCAGCTCTTTTTTTGTGATGCAAAGAATTGGAAATTGAGGGGATAGATGCTTATCAGTTGGGGAATGGCTGAACAAATTATGGCATATGATTTTGATGTACTCTTGTGCTATAAGAAATGATGAGGGGGGATGGTTTCAGAAAAAAAATGATGAGACCTATATGAGCTGATGCAAAATGAAGTAAGAAGAACTGAGAAATCATTATGCACAGTAACAGCAGTGCTGTAATGATGATCAACTATGAAAGACTTGCCTACTCTGATTGATACAATGATCTTAAAGGACTTAAGATGAAAAAATGCTATCTACCTACCATCAGAGAGAGAACTGATGAACAGTGACTGCGAATTGTAGTATAATTTTCTTGCTTTTTTATTTTTCCTTTGCTTTTCTGTGATATGGTTAATATGGAAATATGTTTTGCATGATTTCACATGTATAACTGATATAATTTTGCTCACCTTTCCAATGGGTGGGGGAGGGTGGGAATAAGAGAATTTGGACCTCAAAATTTAAAAAGAAAAGAATATTAAAAAGAAATAATGTTTTTTAAAACCTTAATACTAAATAGATTATTTTCTGTGGTACAAGGAAAAATGCATACGCATAATTAGCACCTATGTCTCAGGGTTGTTGTGAGGATCAGTTGAGATAATAATGTTAAAGTGATTTGCTAACCTTAAAGCACTATATAAATGTCATCTATTAATAAGTGTTTGTTGACTGACTGACTGATGTAGTTTGTACAGAACATGGACGGATAAGCAGTACTTTAATGTCACACTGATTTCTTTTGCACATCCCAGCAGAAAGCTTTAACGTCCTCATTAGTGAACCAATATATTAAAAATGCATTTTCCTTTTCAGATTTCTTACTTACCCTTCGAGTTCTCCCTCCAGCAGGCGGCGGTAGGTCTCAATCTCCATCTCCAGCCGGGTTTTGATATTTAGGAGTTGTTCATACTCTGCATTCTGACGCTCCATGTCACTCCTCACCTGGGAAACTTGAGCCTCCAGATTGCCAATTTGGAGCTGTATCTGGGATAGCTGATTGCAGTAACCATTTTCTGTTTCTGCTAAGGTGTCCTCAAAGGACTTTCTCTGCATATCAATGAACAATGATGCTAATTCAGTGATGAGCCAAAGAAAAGAGGCTTTAAGGGTGGAGGGATAGCCTGGTTTGTATGCAAGGTTCTTTCTGTTTTGCTATCACTTTTGAATTAGAATAGCACATAAAATTAGACAATTGAGAGCTGGGAGGAATCAAACTCACTTAGTTCAACACTTTCATTTTACCGATGGGGAAACTGAGGCCAAGAGAGTTGAAGTGACTTGGCCAAGGTCATATAGGTGGTAAGACTTGAACTCAGGTCCTCTAGCTCCACCACCAGTGCTTTCTCCTCTATACCCATCCCATTGCACTCTTTGTTGGAAACACCATGCTTTTCCATACCATAGCAAGCTGAGACTGGAGCTCAATTTCTAAACTTTGGAGCGTGCGCTTCAAGTCCGTTATTTCGCTCTTGCTTGTCTGGAGCTGTTCGGTATTGCTGCTGATCTCCTTCTTGAGTTCTCCGCTCTGAAACACAAGAGAAGGTATCAGGCCAACCTATGGGAAAACCGGAGTTTATTTGTCAGGGTGGCTCAGTGCATCGACTTACTTTTTCAACGAACCAAGCTTCGGCTTCCTTGCGATTCTGCTCCGCAATGACTTCGTACTGAGCTCTCATGTCGTTCAGGAGCTTGGTCAAGTTGATTCCCGGAGCAGCATCCATCTCCACACTGACCTGGCCGGGCCCCCCGGCTTGGATGGCTTGAAGTTCCTAGGAATAGGGAGGAAGAGGGACGTATGTGTGGATTCGCTCCGATTTATCCCGACTGTAGTTAGTTTGTACATAGTTGTTTGCACGTTGTCTCCTTCCCTGCACTGCGTTCCTTGAGAGGAGACACTGACTTTTGCCTCGTTTTTTGGGTAGCGCCACCACTTAATACAGTGCCTGCCACATAGTGGGTAATTAAAAAATGTGTATTGACTTGACTGACCAGATCCCAGGAATACTTTCCTGGTTAACTTAACCTATAATTGTTCATCGTCATCACCATTTAGATAGTGCTTTAAGCTTCTGCGTTCTCAGGTTCATAGGATATCAAAAATACTATTTATTTAAACCTGCAACTTAAGCCTAGAGAAGACTTGCCCAAGATCACATGGGTAATAAGGCCAAGCCGGGATCTGAACCTAGATCCTCCGACTCCAAATCCAGCATTCTTTTTATTGCCTTCCCTAAAGTGAAGGTAGACTTCTCTAGGATTTGAACCCAGGGATCCTTGAAACTTTAAACAAGAACCTTGTCCCTGGACCATTTGGCTTTCTTTAAAGTACCATCCCTTTTATGGGGATTTGTATTTTATTGTTTTTATTTTTAAAATGTTTATTGAATATCAGTGCAGCTAATTAGGCTTGCTTAATAATTCCTCCTAAATCTCAATGCATTTTTAATGTGATTCTTTCCACATTTCAGTGTATCCGCTCCAAGGCCCCCCTCAGGACTCTTTGCCCATTCATTCCCTTTCGCTTTTACTCTCCTTCCTCCCTCTCCTTCTAAATAAAACATTTATCATGTACTTTCTATGCCCCACTAAGCATTGTGCTTATAAACCATCTCATTTACACAGGAGAAAATGGAATTACCATGGAGTAATGGATAAAGCACTGCCTTTGGAGTTGGGAAGATCTGGGTTCAAATTCTACCTCAGATACTTACTAGTGATACTACCCTGGGTAAGTCACTTAATCATTCTGTGCCTCAGTTTCTTCATCTGTAAAATGAAGGGACTGGTACGATAGTCTCTGAGGTCCCTTCCAGCTCTAAATCTATGATCCTGTGAGTCCCAGAGAAGTGACTTGCTCATGGTCATATAGCTAATAAGGAATAGAGACATGATTTGAACCCAGGTCTTCTAGCTCCAAGTTCACTATCCTTTCCACTCTGAATAAGAATATACCGAGTAGGCTCAGAGGCACTGAAAACACAGTAGAAATCTTTTCAGGACTCTTATGTCAGAGGATGAAACAAGCATCATTTATACTGACAGGGGCAGGTGGTGGTACAGTGAACAAAGGGTTGGACCCAGAGTCTGGAAGTCCTGAATTCAAATCCAGCCTCAGATGCTCACTGGCTGTGTGACCTTGGGCACATGACTTAATCTCTGCTCGCCTCAGTTTCCTCATCTGTAAAATTAGGATAATAACAATACCTACCACCCAGGGTTGTTTGGAGAATCAATTGAGGTAATATTTTAAAAACAGTGCTTAGCACAGTGCCTGGCACATAGTAGGTGCTATAAAATGCTTGCAATTATTTTTATAATTATGATAGCATTCTCTGTTGGCAGGCTATCCTATTTTGGGGGTTGAGTGAAATCATTTCTAAGGCTCCTCTCAGCTCTAAAATTCTGTGGATCTGTGTCCATTTTCTTTTTAGAAAAGAACTATAAGAACAGAGTCATTAAACTGACTTTATTACCTCATCGCCAAAGTGAAAAGTGAGAAAAAAGACTGGTAGCACCAAGAGCAGCCGGGGACTCTATCCTTCTGTCTTTACATGTGAGTCCATTTTCTCTCCATAAGCAAACTTCACCCCACCTCAACCCCAGCCAAACAAACCTCCCAGAAGTCAATAAAAAAAGGCCCCGTCATTTTTCTAACTCAATAAGAATGTAAATTGCAGTGGATTAGGGGGAGGGGAGCAGGAAGGACATGGGAGTGACAGATGCCCCCCTCACCTCTTCATGGTTCTTCTTGAGATAAGCCAGCTCTTCCATCAGGCTTTCAATCTGCATCTCCAGGTCAGCCCTGGCCAGGGTCAATTCATCCAGCACCCTGCGCAGGCCATTGATGTCAGCTTCAACATTCTGGCGCAGGGCTTGCTCATTCTCGTACCTTCAAAGCAAATGGCAGGATATTCCAGGGGATCAAAAATAAAATAACAAAAAAACTCCAAAACCCACCTGAAGAAGTGATTTGTTCAGGCATTAATTAGCATGAGCATTTTGAATGGTGATCTGTCTCAGAATAGCAATGTGGCTTAAGGGATAGACAGCTGCTTTTGGAGAAGGGAAAGCCTAAGTTCAGTCTTTGCCTCAGTTTATTTGCTAGCTGTGTAACCTTAAGCAAGTCACTTGAGTTTTTAGTGCCCCAGAAGCACTTTAAGTCTCCAAATGACTGGTGGGCAGCTGAAGAGAATCAGAAGAGGGAGTTTCTGCACTGAAAATTCCCTCTGCTGAAAAAAAAAAACAGGTCTGGTCAAGTTTCAGGGGGGAAAAGTCACTATTTATGATACCATGTATACTGGAATAATCTACCTCTTCTCCTGATTTTCTTGCCCCCATAGATCTTTGACGGCTCCACTGGAAGGCAAGGGAAGAAGAAGGGGAATGAAAGAAAGATTCTCTGTACATTGGGCAGACCCCTGTGTGGTGAACTTCTGGGAGGGTGTAGATGGGCACTGGATGGGCCGGTATGAATGAGCTGCTATCTGAATTGTTGGGAGGGCTTACCAACACTTCTTAATAGCAGAATGTATTGAAATATGGAAAATTTTATTCATTAGAAATGAAAAACAAAAGGAAGGATAAAGTGTAAAGAAAGGAGAGAAATGCCCTTGTTAGACTTGGCTTGCACTTACTTCATTCTAAAATCATCAGCCGCCAGCCTTGCATTGTCAATCTGCAAAATGAGCCGAGAATTCTCTATAGTGGCTGAAAGAATCTGGAAAAGTACAGAAAAAGGATTTCTAAAAGCACTGAGATACCGGCCCAGACATTCTGTTGAAGTCAGGAGATATGTCCTGGTCAGGAGATGTGATAATAAATAATATCATTTTAGATTCTACCAGATTTTTAATTTGCTTCTTTTAAAAACTAAAGTTGTATGCTAAGAAACACCTTCCTTCCCCTCCCTCCCTCCTTCCCTTCCTTCCTTCCTTCCTTCCTTTTTTCCTTCCTTCCCTCCTGTCTTCCTACTTTCCTTCCTTCTTAAGGATCACAGGCTTTGGAGATGAAAGCAGGGATATATTGAAGCCAGCTCAAAAAGCTGGCACTGTTATTAAATTTTTCTGTTTTGTTGCTTGTCTCAATCAGAGGTGTCTCACTGTTGTAGACTTCAAGACAGTAGAAAACTCCTTCATGCTGCTGGAATCAGATTAAAGTGTAATTGAGAAATGTTTAAAAAAAATAAATAAAAATTACAAATCAACATAGATAATGTTAATTTGTGACTTTCTAAGGAAATATATGGCCTGCAGGGATCCATTTCTCTTTTAGTTTGACTCCACCAGTCGAGACTGAAGAAATTGTTAATACTGCAGATTAAACTTAAAAAACAAAAACAGCATGCATAATTCTGGGAACCCCCAGCCCACTTGTTAAGCCTTTACTATAACACTCCTACATTGTTCTATAAACAGTATTAGAGACCCACAGGAATGCCATTTAAGGCTCAGGAAATGAAGTCATCAACAGATTGTGGTCCTGGTTACCATTTGGTTGTTGTTTATGGGTCATGTCCCACTCTTCGTGACCCCATTTGGGGTTTTCTTGGCAAAGATACTGGAGTGGTTTGCCATTTCCTTCTCCAGCTCGTATGACAGGTGAGGAAACTGAGGCAAACAGGGTGAAGTGACTTGCCCAGGCTCATACAGCTAATAAGTGTCTGAGACTGGATTTGAATTTAGGTCTTACTGATTCTAGGTCCTGATCTAGCCTCCCTCTGTAGATTGTAGGCTAATGATCTTAACGATAATGAGTATTTATATAGTACTCTAAGGTTTGCAAAGTGCTTTACATCCATTGTTTCCCTTGAGCCTCCCAACACCCCAGGCTGGAAGGGACCTTACACTTTATAAGACCATAGAAGGAAGCCATGTAGGGATCACTTGGTCTAGCCCTGCTGTTTTACAGACAGGAAAGTGAAGCCCAGAGGGTAAAGTAGTAAGTCGTTAAGCTAGGATTAGAACCTGGGTTCTGTTCTAACCCCCAAATCCATTGGTTTTCTCACAACACCAGGCTGCCTCTCAATTAGGCTGGAGATTGCATACTACAATTCTCTCATATTACTGCTGAGGAGATGAAAACCCACCAAGGTTCAATGACATGCCCGATGTCACAGGGGAGTAAATTGTGGAGATCAAGTTCAAAGCCATTTCCTCTGACTCCAAATCTAGTGCTCTTCTGATTACATCACAGAGGAAACATAGTTCACATTAAGACATACAGGAGGATGTAAATTCCTTGAGGTCAGAGATCATTTTCATTTTTGTAGCCCTAAAGTCTAGCACAGTCCATGGCATATAGTAGGTGTTCAATAAATCAGTCCTTGAATGGAATAGATGCTAACAAGGACAGCTAGTTGTCACAGTGGATAGAGTGCCAGCCTTGGAGTCAGGAAGACTGGCCTCAGATACTTACTAGCTATGTGACCTTGGGTAAGTCACTTAACTCTGCCTCAGTTTTGTCACCTGTAAAATTAGCTGGAGAAGGAAATAGCCAACTTCTCTTGTATCTTTGCCAGTTGTTGCTGTTCAGTCATTTTCCAGTTGTGTCTGATTCTTTGTGACCATTTGGGGTTTTCTTGGCCAAAAAAACCCCTCCAAATGGGGTCATGAAGAGTGGGACACAACTGAACAAGAACGACAAGAACAACAAGAAGGAACTACCACAATTTCCATTTTTGAAAAATACCACAAGTACTATCAAATTAACTATGTTTAACACTAGCACAATTTAGTAAAAGATTAAAATGAAAGCTAAATTATTAAAATCTTTAATTTTTATTAATTAATTAATAATTGATTCATTAAAATTTTTTATTTTTATTTAATTTTTTGCCCATGTCAGGAGTCAGATTAAAATCACTGAATGGTCACTACTACTATAAATGTTGTAATAGCAAAAATATTCTTACCTTATTCTTAAGATCTTCAATTAATGGGTAATATTTTTCATAATCATTTCCTGACCCAGAGTCACCTGTCACACGTGTTTCATACCAGTCTCGAATTTTGTTCTCCAGTTCAGTGTTTGCTTCCTCTAGAGCCCGGACTTTAGCCAGGTAGGAAGCCAACCTGTCATTGAGGTTTTGCATGGTTTCCTTTTCTGATCCAGAAAGAAGGACTCCATCATTGCTACAGGGGATGCCAATTGAGCCACTGGCCAGCCCTCCGCCATAACCATTCCCTAGACCACCTCCATAACCATTCCCTAGCCCTCCTCCATAACCACTGCCCAGTCCTGCTCCATAACCACTGCCCAGCCCTCCTCCAAAGGCACTCCTGGAGCTGCTCCCAAAGCCACAGCTGGAACCAAACATAGATGCAACACTGAAACTGCCACCAGAGCCAAAAAAGTTTCCACCAAAGCCACCTCCTCCGCTACTGGTGCTGGACAACCGGCTGAGCCGGTGGCCCCCCACCCCACTGCGAGATGAAGCCTGCTGGGAGGCCCCAGAACTGTAGACAGAGAGAGACATGGTATAGATACAAAGACTGCTCAGTTGGCAAAATGGGGAAGCAGAGGGGTAAAAGAGGCTGAGATATGTAGACTTTTATACCCAATGAAGTGGGTGTCACAGTCCTCAAGTCCAAACCTGCACACAACAATAAAATTCAACCCTTTATTTTTCTTTTGTCAGCTCAGCATCCCCTGACCAAATTAAGCCATATATGTAGGTGGAAATTGTTTATTGGTGCAAAAATAAGGGTGCCTACTAGGTATTTGTTTGACAAAGGAGAGATTTGGGTGGGGTAGAATTTGCTTGTCAGAAGGAATTCCCTCACCCTTGTGCAGACAATGTGTTGCTTTGCTAATATCTCCCAAGCCTATATTTCATTCAAATTTAAAGTTCTTTACAACTTGGTCTCTTCCTAAAGTCCATCTTCTTATACTTTACTCTCCTATAAGTACTCTATGATCCAGGGACAGTAGCTTCCCTGCTGTTAACTGAGCATCACATCCCATCTACCACCTCTTTGCCCTTTCACTCATCGTCCCCTGCACCTGAAATGCTTTGATCTCTAACATTTGACTCTCATTTTGCCTTGGCTTCCTTCAACACTTGGCTCACAGTTTACCTTCTGCAGGAGGCCTTTCCCAGTCTTCCCCAAATGCTAGGTCCTTCCTTTTTAATCATGCCTTCCATCTACTCTGTGTGTATCTTGTATGTACCCTGGCATGTTTGCATTGTCTGGCCCACTAGAATGTGAACTCCTTGAGGGCAAGAATGATTTTTTCTGTCATTTTTTTATTTTCAGGATTTAAGACAATACCTCATATATTTAAAAAGCTAAATGCTTGATGATCAACTGTCTTTTTCTCTTGTGTCCCAGAAACTAGCATAGCTTATTGCATCTAGATATTTAGTAAACATTTGCGAATGAATGAATGTACAATGCCCAAAGATAATGAAGTAAGCTATTGAATGTTCTGAAGTAACTTGAGTTTGTGTCAGGATGAAATAGTTAAGTCAATAAGCATTTATTATATATCTACTATGTGTCAGACATTGTACTAAGCTCTGGGGATAGAAAGAAAGGTAAAACATTTTCCTTGCTATGAAGAGTTTACAATTGAATCTAAAACTGAACTCTGTCTTCTTTCCAAAACTGGCTGGTCCTTTTTAGCTTCCCAGTTTCTGTTAATTGCAGGACCATCATTCTAATAACTTAGTTTCAAAATCTAAAAGTCATCTTTGATCTTCCCTTTCATTCCTACATCCAAGCAATCTCCAAGTCTGTCAATTATACTTACACAACAACTCTCAAACCTTTTCCTGTATCTTTACTCCCATAGCTCCCACAGTCTCATTTCACATCCTCGGCAATCCAACTAAGACCAGCCAATTGATCCCTAAACTTAATATGCCATCTCTTGTTTCCATACATATTTAACCAGCAGGATGCATTGCTTGCCACTAACCATGTATAATTTACAATAAGAATCAGGTGCTGGAAAAACCTATCCTCACCCTAGTGGTTGTGTCTCCATCTAGGGGAGAACTCTGGAGAAATATCTACCAAGTTCCATGATTCCCATATGTTTGTAGAATTCTGTTCTCTAATTCTGCCATTTATGGTGGCACACTCTGTCATTAGTCTAAAGGATGTGGACAGTGTGGATTTATCCAATCAGAAGAGGAACAAGGATGAACTACTACTACAACAATATCCAATCCGAATCACTCTCAACTCCCATCTTACCAGAAACATTTCTCTCCACAATGGCAATGAGCTCTAGTTAGGGAGCAGGACACAATGGAGTTGGCCACATAGATAAGCGCACTTATTGTTTTACGCATAGGTATAGAATCAATTAAATAAATACACCAATTTATTGGACCAAATCAAATAGAATAATGATTTTATGGCTACATTCAGTTTCTTCCACATTCTGGCCTCCCATGATCTGAAAGTCTTAAGAAAGACATAATTCTCATGTTTAGCCCTGCTAGAGGCTTTCCCAAAGCTGTTCCCATCGTAGCTTCCAAGAGATCACAGTCACGTTAGTTGAGAGTTCAGGAACTCAGTAATTTGCCTTCACTTCATGGTGCAGACAGAAGGTCCTCTGGATACTTTCTTTCTCATTCTTGAATGCTTCACTCTGACCATTTCTCCAGTCTCTTGTGCTTCATTTTTCTTCTGGTGACCTGAATCTTGCCCAGAGTAATTATAGTCTTATCATAAGAGGCTGGTACGTCGGCCATATCAGGCCTTCTGTGTCCTGCTCGCCATCTTGGTTCCCTAGTTTTTCTTCCTTTGTGTTCGGGTTTTCCTGCTGGCCAAGAATGATATTTCCTTCTCTATTTATGCAGTTTGGCAACTAAGTTTGGCCAATCTCCCTTCTTTTCTCTACCTTAGTAGTCACAGAAAGAAAAGCTGGTGGAGTTAAGTCATCTCCCGTTCCTAGAATCTACTTCCTCCTTTTCCTAGGCTGTCAAAACCCTTCTTTTCCTTCAAAGCTCAGCTCATATGCTGCCTCCTATGTGAACATGTCCCTTATTCTCCCCAAAGGAAATATTCTCTCTCATCCTCAATTTTGCCCCCATCATTCTATCATGTATTACACTTCTTGTCTTCAAAGAAATTTATGACTAAAGAGGAAGATGGATTTATAACAAGAGAAGAGGACACAGGTATATTGATTTTGTGACTCAGTGGTCTCCTTGTGATATCAAGAAAAGGCTTAGAAAATCCTTAGCATATTGAATGGACCTCTTGTTGAAAACTTAAGGGAGGGACAGGGTTCACAGAATGGTCAGGCATAGATACATTTAAATCTGCATCATTGGAGGGAATATCCACATGATTCAGATAATAGTTCTATCTGAGTATTGAATACTTGAGTGTATGCATAGAGTACACAAATATTTTTCAAAGGAAAATACAAAACTTTAGCCCCAAATATGCTATATATGTGTAGGTACATGAATACATGCATATGCACATACAAAAGATGCATATATGTGTATATGCACATATACATACAAATACAGTACATTTGCACTAACATTTTGCATTCTGCTTCTGAAGTTATTTGACTTGACAGAACTTACTTTTCCTTAATCCTTACTGGTTTTTAAAATGTCCTTTCAGACTCATTTAACTTTAATAAAGTTGACACCGTAGACATTTTGATGAAAATTTGTTCTGAATCTAATTATGTGCAGTGAACAGACTCACTCATTACAACCGTAAAGCAAATGTCAGTGGAAACCTCCTTTACTACTATTTTCGCATAATAGAAATCAATTAGCTCTCTTTTTTTGCAGCTTTGAGAGATAAAAAGAATTGTTTCTGACAACTTGACAACTTCAGACTTGTATGTTTATTGCAATAGGCTGGTGGAATTTTAAGTGGAAGAAAGACTTGTGTTGGATTTAGAGGAGAACAGTAAGTTTAGTGTGAGAGTCCATAGCTTCCTTCAAAAGTTTATGTAATCTTTGGCTAATTAAAAAAAGTTTACTTAGGATCAAATGGTATCTTAATTAGAGAAAATCATTAATATGATATTGACAGAACAGTACAAAGGTCAGTGGACCTTGAGTTTCATTGAGGTGACACAGTTTGCTAAAGGTCAATAACTAATGAGTGGCTCAGAAACCAGGATTTGAACCCAGGTCATCTAACTGCAAATTAATCAATCTTTTTATCACCCCAGGATTCATCTATGTGGCACAAAAACCGGTCAGTCATTTTGAGGACAAAATGGCCATATATGTGTTCTAATTTTAAAGATGGTGAATATTCAGACACTCAACTTATTACATAATTTATTTGGTTTTCATTCTTCTTTCCCAACTCTGCTGGGATCTGTATAACATTAAATTTTTCAGAGCTAAAGTGGGAAGAAAAATTCTCCCATTACTATATAGAGCCTAGACATAGACCTGACATTCTGGATTCCAAGAGGATCAATTAGTGTAAAACAATTGGATATTTTAATAGTAACCATAGTGAATTGTAAAGCTGCCTATTCTCAAGAACCTCAAAGAATTTTGCTATGTATACCTGTGTTAAGTAATAATAAGGCAAAAGTTTCCTGTTCTGTAGATGAGGCAAGAAAGGCAAATGAATGAAGTCATACTTCCCAAATTATCTTTGGTGGTCAAAACTCTATCATCTAGTTAATAGATCTTTGTGCAGATATGGCCACATTCCTTGGAAGTTAATACTGGAGAAACTACAGGTTTCATAATTTAAAAACAATTGTAGAGAAATCTATATTTTGGTGAAAAAGAATTGAGTTGGAGAATTAAGCTGAATCTAATAATATGAAATTCATTAGAGATAAATGTAGAGTCTAACATATAGGTTCAAAAAATCAACTTCATAAGCATAGGATGTCAATGTGTTAACACCAGGTTATATCTGGTCAATTTTAGGTAATATCAGGTTAATGTCAGCTGAGGATCAACATACTTCCATGTGAAATTAGTTACTATAAACAAAAGGATGTCAACCAATCTTTGAAACCTGAACAAATGTACCATCTAATTAATTACCATACCATCTGCAAAATGACCATGCTCAAACTTTCTGTTTGTTAAGACTACAATACAAGGAATCCTTGGTGCATCTAGTCTATTTATTTGTCATCCCATTTACCTCTAAGCATTGAAAAGATAGTTGTCTCTAAGTTAAATGTGAAAAGGTAAGAATATTCACACTCTTGGTTCACAAAACAAGATAATCACGAGTCACTGAATCATATGGTTTATTGACAAGATACAAGGAAAGTCATTATTTCACATTGTGAGAGGCTAGGGTCCTTGATAATTTCTTAGATGCTCATTTCAAATATGATGCTATGCATTTTTTAATCTCCTAGGCATATGCCATGGGTCAAGTCCTTAAAAATATGCCATGGTGGGTGGGTGAGGGGCAAAGAATAGAAACTTAATTCAGAGGAAGTAGAAAGATGCAGACTTCTGAAATTCAGTGAGATTGTTAGAGAAATGGGCATTACTAGGAAACAGACTACAGGGGAACATTATGTGCACTTTGGGGGAAACAAAACTAAAAAGAGATTTCTCTTCCATTTATGTTTGTGTTTATAAAATTAGTTTTTTTCATGATTAGAAGGTCCACAACTTTCAGTCAATGAAGCAGCAAAGATGCTTTAAATTTCCTTGCACTGATTGTACTAACAATTTATTTGCAATATCCTTGCGAATGTTCTGAGTAAGAAGGGTATTTGGAAGGCATTTTTTAAATATCCCACAGAATAGTATGATCAACGAGTTTCTTATCTCTTGTTACCATAAAACATCCATTAGACTTTCTGAAAGGGAATTTCCTAATAAAACATTGCCAAGTTTGATCAAGGTTTTCTGACTCGTTGAACCCGCCTTGTTTGTGTAGTTGCTTATAAATTCTCTTCTATTTCTCTGACTTGAGATGACACAACTTTGCCATCTACTACTTCTTCCACAACTGTCTTAATCTTCCTGGTTTTCTTTACTTCTGGAAGAGAGATACAAATGGAACTTGATTTTTATTCATGCATGTAAATCTAACCATTCACATTTTTCTGGCTCTGTCTCTCTGTCTCTGTCTCTATCTCTCTTTCATTAGTGTTGGGGAATTCCTGCTATCCAAACTCCTTCCACCATTGCAGATTATTGATAAGTCATCTGTAACTTATGATGCTAAGATCATAGCTCTAGATCTGGGAGGGACCTCAGAGGCCATCTGTTCCAACTCCCTTATTTTATAGATGAGAAAACTGTAGAGTTTAACCTCCACTAACAAGGGAGCTTAAGCCCGCATTTAAGGCAAGATTTTGAACTCAAGACTCCTGACTTTGAATACAGTTCTTTCCACTATGCCAGCTGCCTGGGGCGCTAAGGGGTTATGTGTCTTGCTCAGGATCACATAGTATTTTTCAGAAGTGGGACCTAAACCCAAATCTATCTAACTCCAAGGCTGGTTCCTCCATCTACTATGCCATACCTCCTCTCACCAACTCATATTACCAAACTTGAAGTTAGCATTATTTTGTACTTGAGTACTTACTTAAAAGATTGGGCAGCGAGGTAGCACAGTGGATAAGGCACCAGGCTTGGAGTCATGAAGACTCATCTACCTGAGTTCACATCTTGCCTCGGACACTTACTAACTGGGCAAGTCACTTAACCCTGTTTGCCTCAGTTTCCTCATCTGTCAAATGAGTTGGAGAAAGAAATGGCAAACCACTCTAGTATCTTTACCAAGAATACCCCAAATGGGGTCTTGGAGAATTGGACACAACTGAAACAACTCAACAACAACAAACTCCTTTAAAAGAGCTTCTAATTTACCATTCCAATTCACCCAGTTAATTTTATATGATCTTAATTAGTTGCTACAAAGAACAACATTTCACTAATCCTGGAAACCTAACCGAATGTACCACCCAATTAATCACCATCTCATCTACATAATGACTATGCTCAAACCTTCCATCTGTTTACTAGTTAATACAAGGAATCCCAAGTCTGTCTAATCTATTTACTTATTTCCTAATGATGTTGGGCAATGCCCATTTACAAGCAAGCATTGAAAAGATAGTTGTGTTTAAATTAAATGCAACGTCTATAGGAAGAGTTTTGACTATGCATGCATATATGTACACAGACATATACATACATATGTACACGCGTACATACATGTATGTATACAACTGGCATGTATACATATGTACAGATACTTGTAGACATATAAATATATATACATCTATACATACACACACATATATATTCATATATATGCTTGCATACACATACACATAATTATCACACAAATCACCAGATAAAAATTTTTTTTTAAGGATAGACAATTTCCTTGGTGTGGGGAATCACTTTGCTGTTGCAGATTGCAATCCTCTACACCTCAGGAGACAGTCTTAGAGAATTGCTATTCCTGAAAAATCTGTCCCTTGACAGCCACCCAGGGGATTAGCCCTTCTACATTGTGTTCAGCCCCTGGTTCATCACTGGGCTTTAGTCTAAACCTTTCCAGTTGCTGAGATCTGACATAGCTTATAATCCACTGGCCTAGCCTGTGAGAACCTATGGTCACCTGCATACTACAATGAGGCCCCAGAATGAAACTTTAATGGGAGAGTCTTATAGATGAAGGCAGAAAATGCAGCAGGCTCCTGAATTTCATAGACCAACCCTCCCCTTGGGTTTATAATAATAACCAGAATAAAATACATATGCCAACCTGATTCTTTCCTTCCAGAATCACAAAAAGCTCTAATGCATACTTAGCAAATTTCCTCCTTTCAACACCTCTATTAAAGAGAGTTAAATTTTCCCTGGTGGTGGGTGGTGGGAGTGTCCATTATATTATTTTCAGGAACATCAGACTTTGATACAGAAGTCATAGAATCAGGCTGTTTTAGCATTGAGCTACATTATTTTTGGCCTTTGGTAAATTTCACGAATAAAAGTATAGCAGAACCATAACTAGAAATTTTAGTGCCTGGGGAAAATTCAGTCGTGGGGTTGGGTGTCACAGAGGATAGTCTTTTCTGATAAGTTGCAATTACACTGAGAGAGGACATGGCCCATCTCCTAGAAAGTTTGGCTACATATCCCAATGAATTCTGAGTCCTCCCCTCAATTCTTGAGAGGAGGCAAGGTGAGGGAGGCAGCAAGCAGGGAATACAGGGGTAGAGAAAGGCAGACCTCTACACAGGGGCTGGACCCTGGGGTGATAGAGTGTTGCATAGGTCCTGACGACTGTAGTGGCTAAGAAGCCTGCCCCCACTCCAAATCAGGCCAACGCCCCAACTGCCCTTCTCCAGTTTTGGCTCTAAAATTCAAAGTTCCAGGTAATGTGTGGAAAAAGTAAAATGAAGAATAATTACCTTTTTCATCTATCGTGTCTAACTGGAAATTCTGAGGTCTTTTTGGAGGAAAGAAAAACAAAGACAAGTTTAGTATCATCCACACAAATGGATCCTCCCACTATTCAATATTTAGTGTTTGACTAACCACATATGATATTCCCTTAGGCTAATCCTAATATTACAAACATATTTTGCTCTGAGCCATAGGACATGTCATACTGGGGCAAAATGATGACCTTTCTTTAAGAGAGGGGTTCTGAACTTGGGGTCCATGGACTCATAATAGGTTTTGGAATAGATTTCAGGGAGTCCGTGAACTTGGATGAGTAGCATAAATCTCATTTCTTCTTCAATATAATTCTTTTCCTTTATAATCTTATTATTTTATTTGATGCATTTAAAAACCTTATTCTGAGGAGTTCCTAGACTTCATTAGATGCCAGAGGAGGTCTGTGATATCCCCAAAAGTTCAGAATCCCTGATTTAAGATTCTGTTAACTTAGCAACATTTTCTAAAACTTTAAATTTTCTGTGTGTGACAGAGAGAGAGAGAGAGAGAGAGAGAGAGAGAGAGAGAGAGAGAGAGAGAGAGATACAGAGAGACAGAGAGACAAAGAGAGACAGAGACAGAGGAAGAAAGAAGAGAAAGAAAAAGGAGGAGGAGGAGGAGGAAGAGGAGGAGGAGGAGGAAGGGGATGGAAAGGAGAAAAGAGGGAAAGGGAGAAAAGGGGAGGGGGAGGGGTAAGAAAAAGGGGGAAGAGGGAGATGGAAGGGGAGGGGAAAGGGGTAAGAGCAGGGGAGAGGGAGGGGGAGAAAGAAAGAGAGGTGGAAAGGTGGGAAGGGGAAAGGGGGAAAAGGGAGAGGGAAGGTGAAGAAAAAAGGGGAAGGGTGAGAGGGAAAGGAAGTGGGAGAGGGAGAGAGAGCATAAGAGGGATCTGTGAAGGGGGCAGGGGAGGCGAGGGTTGAGGGAGGCTATTAGTTTTAATGTCCTTTCAATAGTTCTTTTGCTTTTAGATTCAATATCTTCCTTGAAAATGGTTCGCATTCAATTTTATTCAAAGATATGCAGAATTCCTCAGAACTGAACCTTAAGACACCTAATGTCACAGTTCTGGTGCTGCTTCTGACAGCACCGCAAATCAGTGGCAGCCCAGCTCTGGCTTCTCTTCCCTACCCTTTAGGCACTACTACTTCGAGACAGAGGCCTTTGATGTAGAGGAGGATGATTCCAGAGGTGATGCCTCACCTGACATCCTCTCCCTCCAGGAGGCGGCGATAAGTGGCAATTTCCATCTCCAGGCGGGTCTTGATGTCCAGAAGGACGTTGTATTCCTCGTTTTGTCGTTCTGTGTCGGATCGGACTTGCATTAGCTGCGCCTCTATAGTGCTTATTAATGCCTGAATCTGAGCCAGCTGAGAACCGTAACGGGCTTTGGTCTCTTCTAGGGTGCGCTCTAAAGCCTCTTTCTATTTAATCCAAGTAGCACACATTAAAAAAAAAAAAATTAAGAACTCATTTAAGAAGACTTGATTCATGAAATGAGGTCTTTTTAAAGTTTGTTTTTAAAAAGTTTAATTTTTAAAAAAATGTATTTTAATTATCAGTAGTATATTATCACTAATTATTGAAATTTATTTAAAATAATAATTTAAAATAAATATTTAAAATAATTTAAAAATAAATATTTAAAATAATAATTATTATTTAAAATAATAAAACCTCTTTCAATTGGACAAATATAAAGATACAGGACACTGCTAATACAGATTATTAAAATAGTTGTTACAGACATTATACCTATAAGCAATATTATATTATACTATAATTGTGTCTTGAGAGATAGGATGGCACAGTGTCTAGAAGGCTTTGGAGTCAGGAAAACATGAGTTGAGTTCTGACTCTGACATATGTCACTTAATCTGTCAGTGCCTCCGGTAATACTCTAAGACTATAAATGAGTCATCTATGATAAGGGGCAACCTCTTTCAATTGGACAAATAAGAAGATACAGGGCACTGTGCTAATATAGATCATTAAAATAATCATTAAAACATTGTGCCTATAAGCAATATTATCATTGTCATCGTCATTGTTTTCCAAATTTTGCTTATTTCACTTTGGATCTGTTCATATAATTCTTCCCATGCATTTCTATCTTTATCACATTCTTATATCACATTACACTCATGTACTACAACTCATTTAGCCATTCTCCAATCACTAGGCAATTACTTCGTTCCCAATTCTTTGACATGAAGTTGTTAATATCACTTATTGTATTTAGGTGGTACAGTGGGTAGAACACTGGGCTTTGAATTAGAAAGACTCGTCTTCATGGGTTCAAATCCAGCCTCACCTATTTACTAGCCCTGTGACCCTGGGCAAGTCAATTGACCCTGTTTGCTTCAGTTTCCTCATCTGTAAAAATGAGCTGGGAAAGGAAATGGCAAACCATTCTAGTATCTTTGCCAAGAAAACCTCAAATGGGGCCATGAAGAGTTGGACACGACTGAAAAAGGACTGAACATCTATGATATACATCATTAGTGGAGGAAATTTCCCTGCTGGGAGTTTCCTGAACTGATGAAATTACCACTTTGAACCATCTCCAATGGTATAGCTTATTATATGTCATATATCGTATATTATCACACAGGTGTGCATACACACTCACACACGTGCACGCACGCACACACACACACACACACACACACACACACATATATATAGTTGGTTGGTTGTTGTCCTTTTTGTTCTCAAAGAAGACCAAAATGACTACTGTGTTAGAGTCAAGTTACAGTGTGTCTGCCTGTGACTGATCAGACCAATACGAGCTCGGAATGTTCCATTGGAGGTCGGGCACAAATAGTCCACGTGAACATTTGGGGTGGATTCCCTAAATTTGCATATACACATATATGTATACGTACATACATACATACACACATATCTATATCCATATCTATATCTATCTATCTATCTATCTATCTATCTATATGTTAAAAGGATAATGTAACAGAGAGAGGGCTGGCCTTGGACTCACATACCATCTAGGTGACTGACTGGTAGGCAAGTTCCTTAACTGCCAAGCAACTCTCAGTCTGTAAGTTACAGATGAGTTGCCAGTCTGCATTGGTGGAGAGAGTTTCCACACTAGGAGTTACTCACACCAATGATTTAATAGGTCTGGCACAATAACTGCACAAAAAGGTCACTAGTATATGCCAGATTTTACTACATTGCATGATGTAATGTCAGATGTACTTTACCATGCTGTTATGGGCCTGGAGCTCTATCTCTAAATTCTGATAGGTGCGTCTCAGCTCAGTCACTTGGGCCTCACTGGTCTTTATCTCGTCGGTGCTCACTTGGACCTCTTGTTGCAGACTTTCAGTCTAAAAGTCAAAAAGAACAAAGAAAAAAGAAAGTCATTTAAGTTGCTTCCTCTTTTGGAGACCATCTGGAAATGTGGTCTTCTCTCTTACCCGTTTCTCAAACTGTTCTTTGGCCTCCTGAAGATTCTTGTTTGCCATGATTTCGTATTTCTGCCTCATTTCATTCATGATGGTTCCGAGGTCATGGCTGGGAGCAGCATCCACTTCCACGTTGACAGTTTTACCCAATTGTCCTTGCAGGTTAGCAATGTCCTAAGAGAAACAGCATCTTCATCAATTTTGTTCCGAAGTTCATCCTTGTACCTCTAGCTAGCTTGAGAAGATACCAGTGGCCTAAAGACCTTATCGCATTGGCCATACAACTAAAAATGGATCAAAATGACAGAAACAGAAGCATCATCAATCCCAATATTTCCCGTTGAGTCACATTTCTGTGGGAAGGGCTCACAGGGCACTCAGACTAAAAGAGGTGACTCTTTTTTCTCACCTCCTCGTGGCCTTTTTTGAGGAAAGCCAGTTCTTCAGTCAGACTTTCTATTTGTATCTCTAAGTCTGTCTTCTGTAGGGTGAGATCATCAAAGACTTTATGCAGTCTTTGCAGATCGGCTTCCACCGTCATTCTCATTCCAAGCTCCGTTTCATACCTATGAGATAAGCAGAGCTGTAACAAGCGATTATGGCAGCTGGGGCAACCAGCAAATTTAATTGGATTTGGAAGCAAAAAGCATAATTAGTAATATTGATGCCATCCAAAAGAGGTCCATTCAAATGTTTCTTGAAATGTGCAGAAAATAATGGAATTAAGTTCAGAAGGAAGCATTGACAAGCAGGACAGTTTTGAAAGTAATGTGTGGAATTTATTATATACTTTTTTTTTAAAAAGAGGCTAACAGCATGAAATGGAGATCCATAGTTTCATTTAGAATTCTCTTTTTGTATTGTGCTATATTTAGGAAAGTGCTCAATTTGGAGGGTTTGGTTTGGAATTTTAAACATTAAACATTTAAACATTAAAAATAAAATTTTAAAACATTAAATGAAAAATAAATTAAAATGTAATATAAATATAATGTATTATATAAATAATATAATGATATAAACAATATAAATAAAAAAACCAAGAAATACAGTTTCAGAAACTGGTTATAGTAAAATCTCTACTAGTAAAGGCTGTCAGGATTAATGTCCCATGGTCCTTTAAACGTGCTTTGTGAACAGATAAAAATGATTTGTTCTTTGCTTGTATGCAGGTAAACACATGTTAATTAGTGCTTCTAAAGGCTTTTTTTCTTAATTGTTTTGTTTATACTTATACTATTCTTAGGGATGGGGATAGGGAATGGACTTGTGATTTCAGTGGTAAAAGGAACTCCCAAGTGAGGAAATTCTCTCCACCAATGACATTCTTCACTTTCTCTGTGACCGATAGTTTCAGAGAGTTGCCTGGAGCCCTCAGAGAGAGGTTAAGTGACTTGTTACATGTCAAACAGTCCATGTTACAGCCACATCTTGAACTCCATGTCTTTCTGGTTTTGAGACCAGCTCTCTATCCATGTCCTATTTTCTCATAATAATATTAATATCATAATAAATCCAAGATAATTCTGAGGTAAACTTTGGCCCACTGTAGTGCAAATTTTTAATCAATGCCAAGTTTTGAGTTAATAAGAAGGGAGAGGAAGGAATAAGCATTTCTCTAGGGCTAGGCATGGGCTTAAGTCTAGGAGATAGAGAAACTGGGCCTGTAAGTTAAAGCTCTGGTTCCAACATTCAGTAGCTGTGTGACAATTGGAAAGTCATTAATTTCTCTGAACCTCAGTTTCTTCATCTGAGATATGGACAGTAATTATACTTGCATTACTTACCTCACAAGGCTTTTATAAGGAGAGTGCTTTGTAAATCTAAATGTGCTCAACAGCTGTAAGCTAGGTCTTAAATCTTTAAATCTGGTTCTTTTTTGGAACCCTTATTCTTTTGTTTGAATTTAAGTATTTTTTTCCTCAGTATTTTCAGACAGTTGGGTAGCACAGTAGATAGAGTGCCAGGTCTGGAGTGAGGGGGACATATCTCCCTGAGTTCAAATCTGGTCTCACACACTTACTAGCTGTGTGACCCTGGGCAAGTCACTTAACCCTGTTTGCCTCAGTTTCCTCATCTGTTAAATAAGCTAGAGAAGGACATGGCAAACCACTCCAGTATCTTTGCCCAAATGGGGTCATGAAGAGTTGTACACGACTAAACAAGTTTTTCCCTCATTCTTTTGTAGTTCAGATTTGATAATATTTTTAGGTCCATAGAAATCTTTCCTCATAATCCTATGAAGCAAGTGTTATTTTCTGTATTCTACTTGTGAGAAAAATGAAACTCAGAGGTTGTGATTTGCTCAGGATTACACAGACAGAGCTGGATTTTGAATCCAGACTGGGGCCAATGCGTACAAATTACAAGGAGGTAGCTTTCCATCCAATTAAAAAAGAACTTTCTAAAGGGTAGAGAGAGTGAGTTTCCCGTCACTGAGAGTACAAACTGGGTGACTCTCTGCCACGAATGCTGTAAGAGGGATTTTTGCAATAGGTGAGAGATTAGACTAGATGAGGTCTAAGGTCACTTCTGACTCAGATTTGGTGATTGCTTCTCAGATAATGCAGTTGTGTGAAAATTCAAGTAACTAGAAAGTTTAATTAAAACTGACTCTACCCTATTTTCCCACAAATCCAAGGAGCTCAGTTATTCATTGAAAATTAATTTTGGGGGCAGCTAGGTGGTACAGTGGATAACGCTGGCCCTGGAGACAGGAGGACCTGAGGTCGAATCCAGCCTCAGACATCCATTAGCTGTGTGACCCTGGGCAAGTCATTTAACCCCAATTGCCTCTAGAAAAAAAATTTAATTCTTTAGAGAGGTTTCACAGTTGTGGTCAGACCTACTTCACTTTGAAATCCTCAGCAGCCAGTTTAGAGTTATCAAGCTGCAGCATACAACGGGCATTGGCGAGCTGGGCATCCTTAATCTGGAAGAAAGGTTGAGAGAGAAATAGAGGGAAATGAACAACTGATAAGAAACTTTCAATAGCTAAATTTATTTTAAAATACAATTGCCTCAGATTACAGTTTGATATTTTGGAGACAATAATCATGTCAGGTATTTTTTTTTTACAAATAAGTGAAAGGAAATTATAAATGTGCTGAATATTGAATGGCAGTGTGGTCTAGTAGATAGAGAGTTAACCTCAAAGCTAGAAAGACCTGGGTTCAATTCCTCCCTCTGACACATACATGATCCTGGGTAAGTCACTTACCTTTCATGCTTTAGACTGCTTTCTAAGCCTTTAAACTGTAGAGAAGAAGTCAGTCTGTCTTATGAGAGGGAATTTCTTCATTTTATACCAGGGGTGGGGAATTTACAGCCTTAAGGCCACCTGAGGCCCACTAGGTCCTTGGGTGTAGCCTTTTGACTGAGTACAAGTTCTACAAAACAAATTGTTTTATTAGGGGGATTTGTTCTGTGAAGTTTGGATTCAGTCAAAGGGCCACACTTGAGGACCTAGAGGGCCACATATATCCTTGAGATAGCAGGTTCCCCTCCCTATCTCCATCCTGGAATCTCAAGCCTAGAGCTATGATAATATTATCTCATCTCAACATCTCAACTCAAGAGCTTCACTGGCTCCCATTTACCTCCAGGATCAAACATAAATTCCTCTATTGGCATTTAAAACTCTTGACAACCTGGCCCTTCTCAACTTTCCAGTCTTCCCCTACTTTACTCTCCCACCATGCATGCTAGGATCCAGTTGTGATGGCCCCCTAGCATTTCCTCCAACATGCTGCCCCATTGGCTGTTGCCAAGCATGCCATAGCAATGGTCTCCCTCCTTCCCTCATACCTCTACCTCCTAGCTTCCCTGTCTTCTTTCAAGACAGCTGAAATCCTACCTTCTAAAGGAAGGTAGTCCCAGTCTTTCCAGCTACTCTGTGTATATCTTGCATATTGGTAGTTATTTACATGTTTTCTCATATTATAATGTAATGTAATATATGTAATATGTAATAATGTAATATAATGTAAGATACTTAAGGCAGGGGCTGTCTTTCCCTTTCTATTCATCCCTTAGTGCTTAGCATAATGCCTAGCACATATTAGGTGCTTAATAAATACTTGTTGACTGATCTTGGTTCAAACCCATGATTTCATTGCCTACCCACATATTGTATTAGCAACTCATCAGGTCTTGCCTGGGGGCTCTGAAAAGCCTGAGTACACAAAGCAAACATAAATAGAAGGTAGGGCTGGAACCCGAGTCTTCCTGAGAGATAATGAGACTGTTTCACCATCCATGACATCTCTATCCATAATAGCTGGAGATGTAGCATGGCAGATTCCTGAGCTCAGGTCTTACCCAGGACACAAATTACCTATGTGACCATGGGCCTGTTTCTGTATCCCCTGTGTCTAACAGAGTACCCGGCATGTAATAGGCACTCAATGAATACTAGTTGGACAAATAAGTAACTTAACCTCTCGGTGATCCATGGCAACTCTAAGACTATGTGTCATAGAAGAATTGCTGAATTGCTCTAGTAGGACTTTCCACAAATAATGAAGTCACTGGTCTGGACCTCCTCCCCCACAAAAAAAAAAATCAACTGGCATGTCTATAGTGTTATATGATACTATATTCTATGCTATGCTGTGCTATTATATACAGTTTTAAGCTATTAAACCACTCTAAGACTTTTGGGACACTCTATATATAGACACGTATACATGTACATAAACATATATCTTTCTCCATCACTGCTTGCCACCTATCACCCCAGAGCGAGTGTAAATAGCAATTGTTTCTCTTTTGGCCAGAACACCTGGAAGTCTTCCCTTCCCAGATTGTCTTTTTTTGGACTAGGTAAAAGAGGCCATTGTTTGCCTCCTCTCTTACCTAGCCTTAATACTGAGTGGGCATTGCCTCAGTCAAACTGAGACCTGGGAAAGACCTTAGCTTAAAAAGGTCAAGGTCTCCCACTGTTTCCCAAGGTCATTTCTAGTCATCCTGATCTATATCTTGCCACTGGGCCCAGATGGCTCTGGAGGAGAAAGTGAGACTGGTGAACTTTCATGCCCCTCCCTCACTTAAATCCAATTCGCTTGCAAGTCATGGTATCACATTCCTGATGTCATGGTCCCCTTTGAGAATGAAGGACAAAGACAACAATAGTTATAAATCAATCAATCTTTTTGCCTATATATCTCCCTCTTTCCTTCTCTCCCTCCTGCTATCTATCTGCCTATTTCCCTTTTTCCTTCCTTCCCTCCCTCCCTCTACCTATTATCTATCTATCTGTCTGTCTGTCTGTCTGTCTTTCTATCTGCAATAGTATCTTATTCATTCCACCCAATTTCCCTAGTGGTAACAAGTACATGTATTTTGGGATAGGGATAGAGGCCTGTGAAACTTCTTGGAACTCCCTCTACCGATGCATAGTAGTACCTTCTCTTCAACTTAGAATCTTCTACAGTTGCCTAGAGCACTAAGAGGTTAGGTGACTTTTACCCCACAGGTGACCTTTCCAGGATGTGTCAGAGGTGGGACTGGAACACAGGTCTTATTGGGAAGCATCATAGCTGGGAAGAATACTGGCTCAGGAGTCTAAAGATTGAGATTAGAAGCCTGCTGGTGTGAACCCTGGGCCTCAGCTTTGCTGTTTGAAAAATGAGGCTGGAAGATGGGACTTGTGAGGGTCCATCTAACACTAGGGTTGTAACCTTGTGATAGATTGGCAAGTAATAAGAATAGAGAGAATGCAATGCTGACTTACAGTGATAGCAGTTTATTTTTATCTTGTATTTTCCCCCACAATAAGCCTGTGAAGTTGGTAGTGCATCATTCTTGTTTTATTGATGATGAAACGAGCTCAGAGAGGTTAAAAGATTTGCTCATATTTACAAGGCCAGTAAGTGTCTGAGGTAGGATGTGAACCTGGGTCTCAGGCTCTATCCATTATGAGTCACTGCATCTCAACTAGTACTGCTGAAAAAAATATTGATGGTGACTAGGATAGGAAAATAGCCTTAAAATAAATTCAGGCATTATTGAGTCTTCTTCCAAGGATGCTTAACCATTTTCCATCCTATTTCATTGCCTTCTCACTACTCATATCTGGGGTAATATCTTATTCATGTATATAGGTATTCAATATATATATAGGTGTTCATCTATATGACTATTCAATATATATTGGTGCTCAGCTATATAGAGAGTCAATATATGTTGGTGTTCATCTATATAAGGATTCAATATATGTTGGTGTTTATAAGGTTTCTGAGAATGAAAGGAGCCTCTGAAATTATTGGGCAAAAGTATTGTGAACAAGACAGTTAAGAGGCAGCTACTGTCACATTTCTCAAAATTTAGGTCCACAAGAGAGAACTATCCTATTCCTTTAGTCTAGTTATAGCCAGGCGAGAACTTACTCACAAAATAAGGAGATAATTATAGATTGAGTTTAAATCATCATTATCAGAGATAACACAAAAAAGATCATTCTTGTTCAGAAGTCAGAGGACTTTGGTTCAATTCCCACCTTTCACAGTCATATCTGTGACTTTGGACAAGCCACTTTGGTTTCCTCATCTATAAAATGAAGGTGTTGGGTTAGATGGCCTCTGAGGTCCTTTCCAGTTTTAGATCCATGATTCGTGTGTGGCCAACATTATTGCCTTCCATCTTTTTCCCTGAGAAATCCTGGGAATTGATTTGCTTTGAGAAGCCACCAAGGAACAGCTAGATGGTGCAGTGGCCTGGAGTCAGGAGGACCTGAGCTCCAATCTGGCCTCAGACACTTATTAGCTGTGTGACCCTGGGCAAGTAATTTACCCTCCATTGCCTCCAAAAAAAAGAAGGAAAGAAGAAAGAAAGAAAGAAAGAAAGAAAGAAAGAAAGAAAGAAAGAGAAGGAAAGAAAGAGAAAGAAAGAAGGAAGGAAGGAAGGAAGAAAGGAAAGAAGGAAGGAAGGAAGGAAGGAGAAAAAGCCACTGAGTATCTCTTACCTGATTTTGGAGATCTTCAATTGTTTTGAAATAGGCACTATAGTCCCGGCTTAAGGTGGGAGAGTTCTTCTCATACCATTGCCTGATCTGGATTTCCAGCTGGGAGTTGGCCTGCTCCAGAGAACGCACCCTTTCCAAGTAGCTGGCCAGACGTTCATTTAGATTCTGCATTGTGATTTTTTCATTGCCAACAAAGAAGTCTCCACTGAGACCACCTCCATAGTTGGCCACATAGCTGGTGCTTGAAATCCGGGTACCCTGACCTCCAGCCCCACCATAGACACTGGGGGAATAAAAACTTTGCCTACTCCCCTTCCTAAGTACTGACCCACCAGTCTGGCTAGAGGAGCTACTACTTCTACGGAAGCTTCTGCGAGTGAAATCCATGATTGGGGGTGAGGACAGAACACCTGGATCCTCTGGCTACCTACAGGTGGTGGAGTGAAATCTGCCTTGTGGGAGATAGGATTTTTATAGACTGGATGGACTCCGCCTCTGGTGACACCCAACCTTCCTGTTATCCATATGATCCGTTCCTTACAGGTACCCCAAATCTGGTAATACAAGACAACTCAGAGATTACAAGCAGCCTTCCCCTGGGGGTGGGGGTGAGGGTAGGATTTTTTTTTAAACAATGGTAACACACATAAACCATTCAATGAATGACGTGACCCTTGCACCTGCCTTGGCAGAATTTTCACTCCTCTGCACAAATAAGGCATATTTATCCTCCTTATGAATAGTTTACGATTTAAAAAGGCAGACCTTTAAATGGAGTGCTACATGGGTGTGGACCATAATATTAATAATATTATAGAAGTGAAGTTTTGATCCCCATGTGTCAAGATAGGTAGAGGAAGTAGAAAGTTTGCCCTGCCTGCCTAGGAAAATGGTTAGGAAGTTGGTTTAAGCACAGAAAACACCTGCTTTCCCTTGCTCCCATCATAGACCAGATTTCTCTCAGCTGAATTTAGGATTTTAAAAATGTAAAAGGATAATTCATATATAACATTTCATAAACTTATCTCAAGTTTGGCATACCATATTTCTGCTCCCACCTGGTGTTTCATTCCAGTCAATCAACAAACATTTTAAGTGCTTTCTAGAAACCAATCACTATGCTAAGTGCTGGGGAATTAAAGGCAAAAAAAACTCCAAGCAAATAACACCACTCACCCTGCCCCCTTAAAAAAACAATAAAACAAAACAAGAAGGCAATCTCCAAAGAGAACTCAGGTATAACATATCTCACTTGCCATTAAGACTCCTATCTCCTTTCCCATGTTAGCCAACAGGAAAGTCATTAACATTATAGACTAATTATACATTTAAAATTTTTGGATTGGACTTGCTATTTCATTGACATAGGGAACTCACAGGAAAGAAACTTTCTCTATGAAAGCAAATCAATGCCTGAGCCACTTATCTTCTCAGAGAATTATTGAAGGCACTGAAAGATTAAGCGACTTGCTGAAAGTGACTCAATCAATATGCTTCAGAGTCAGGCATTGACTCAAGTCTTCCTAACTCTGAGGCCAGGTTTCCATCCATGATGCTGTGTTGCCTCAGTATATCTTTTGTTTTTCAGTATTTTTTAGTTATGTTCGACTCTTTGTGACCCCATTGGGGTTTTCTTGGCAAGGATATTGGAGTGGTTTGCCATTTCCTTCTCTAGCTCATTTTACAGATGAGGAAACTGAGGCAAGCAGGGTTAAATGATTTGCTCAGGGTCACACAGCTGGTAAGTGTCTGAGGCCAGACTTGAGCTCAGGAAGATGAGCCTGCCCGACTTCAGGCCTGGCACTCTATCCACTGTGCCACCAGTATATATTTACCACAAGAAATAGATAATAAAACATGATATTGAGATTCTCCCAGCAGTGGCTCATTCCTTGGGCAAAAGAGCTTGCTATATCCTTAGTTGCAGCTACGATGTTGGTACAGTTAGTGACTTGAATTCAGGCATCTATTCTTTTTTTATTAATTAATTAATTAATTTTTAGTTTTAGTTTACAACATTCAGTTCCTCAAGTTTTTGAGTTTCAAATTTCCCCCCACCTTTCTCCCCCCTCCCCACCTAAGATGGCATGTAATCTGATATAGGTTCTACATATACCTTCCCACTAAATACATTTTTCAGAATAGTCAAGTCGTAAAGAACTATAACCAATGCAGTGAACCATGAGAAAGAAGAAACAAAACAGAAACAAAACCAAAAACAAACCAAAAAAGAGAGCAAATAGTTTACTTCAATCTGCATTCAGACTCCATAATTCTTTCTCTTGATATGAATTGCTTTTTCCATCATGAGTCTTTTGGAGTTGTCTTAGAACCTTGCATTGCTGAGTAGAGCCAAGTCTATCAGAGTTAGTCATCAGAGATACTGTGTGTGTGTAATCATGTATAACGTTCTCCTCCTTCTGCTCCCCTCACTCAGCATCAGATCATATAAGTCTTTCCAGGTTACTATAAAGTCTGTCTGCTCCTCGTTTCTTATAGCACAATAGTATTCCATCACGTTCATATACCACATCTTGTTTAGTCATTCCCCAATTGATGGGCATCCCCTTGATTTTCACTTCTTTGCCACCATAAAAAGAGCTGCTATAAATATTTTTGAACATATGGGTCCTTTTCCCACTTGTGTGATTTCTTTCAGATACAGCCCTAGAAGTGGTATTGCTGGGTCAAAGGGTATGCGCATTTTTATAGCCCTTTGGGCAAAGTTCCAAATTGCTCTCCAGAAAGGTTGGAACAGTTCACAACTCCACCAAAAATGCATTAGTGTCCCAATTTTCCCACATCCTCTCCAGCATTTATGATTTTCCTGTTTTGTCATGTTAGCCAATCTGACAGGTGAGATGTGGTACCTTAGAGCTGTTTTGATTTCAGGCATTTATTCTTACCAAGAGAACCACCAGACTAGCATGGTCTGTATTCCTCCCAAAGTTCATAATGAGCACTACTTGAAAGGATTGTGGATATTTATTCTAGAAAAGAGACATCTTGGCTGTCTTCAGATTTTTGAAAGGCTGGTCACATAAGAGGGATTGGATTCGTTTTTCTTATCCCTGAAGGGCAAAATCAGGGGCTATGGGTGGAAATTGAAAGGAAGCAATTTAATCTTGATGTAAGGAAATATTTCTTAACATTTTGAGCTAAACTACAGTGGACTAGGCTGCTTTAAGAGGTGGTTGGTCTGCTTTCACTTGACATCTTTGAGAAAAGATGAAATGACTACTCATCACTTAGGTTGTATGAACATTCTTGTTCGGGTATGGAATAGACTAGATGAGATCCCTTTCAACATGAAACACTGGTGTTTGAGGGATGAATGTTCTGATTAGTGTGAGGAGAATCATTGGGCAGTAATAACTCCTTCATCCTTGATCAGGTGATTGACTGGTCATGCGTTTACCACAGCATGGCATCATGGCCCCATCTCCAAGTTGGAAATGGTACCCTCCCCAAACTCTTCTGTCTTCAGCAGAGTCAAGGGAGTCAAACTGGTTGTCCAATTCAGCAAAGGACATATAATATCTCTGATGCACACTCATGTGACCCATGAAAAACTGTATTTGGAAGGAGGCTTCAGCAAAATCTCCATTGGTTCTGATCCCAAAAGGGGAGAGCCTCTGATTGTCCAGTCTCATTTACTCTAGGACCTAGACTCATAGCTTCTAATCAGGAATCAGTGTGGACAAAGGATGAAGACCTTATCTGCCCAGTCCTCCAAGATTCCTTCACATGCTGACCACACAGTTCAATCCACTGAGAGGATTTTCCAGGATCCTCTGTAACCAAGGTATCTCATGTTGCTCGATTAATGACTCCTGAAATCTAGTTGTACATGTCTGTCTTGTGTTGGACAGAGTCATTCATGAAGCAGGAAAAACAGCCAGCTTAGGAGCCTGGTCTTCATAGGTAAGGGTCCATTGCACTAGTGGAGGAAGTAGAGCATTGGGGGTTGGACTGGAGGTCTCAACCTCTGAAGGAGTCATTAGTGAAGGGTACTAAAATCTGATGGAGTGAGGTGAGCACAATCTTAAATGTATTATTTCTCTTTAACAACAGAGGGCTCCTGTGTGTGCCCTAACCATCTTGTATATGGACCCATCTTGCACCACCCAACTCCAAATATGCAACTCTGGATAAAGGATGATAGTATGACTGAATCGTTCACTCAGTAGCAACTAAAGTCCATTAACAGGCAGATAAATGCTTTTCAAAAGTGATCTAATAGATGCCTGCTTCAGAGAGCTTATGGTTCTTGAAACCTAATGGCTTTAAAAAAAAATAGGTGTTTGCCAAAGGCTCCACTTGGTCTGGTATTTATGGATAGAGATATCCAAATAGGATCCATTGGACCACACCCTCAACAATCTTTGTTCAAATGACTCAGTATGTTGTAATTTAAACTTTTCATGTAGCCTTCCAGTTTTCTTGGAGGTGCCCATTTACCCACTGACCCCTCTGGGGAGTTTATCATGAATGAAGGAGGTAGGATTATGATAAGGCAGAGATGGGGTTCTCAATTCTTCTCCTCCCTCCTATTCTCATTCATTTCCTGTTTAGCCCAGATCTCAGCAGGATTTCACATATTTCTAATGAAACCTCTGGGAGATTCTTTTCTCACACAATTTTTGTGCCTTCTGGAATTAGGATGGGAAGAAGCCAAGACCATTGCTATTTATTAGCAAATTATACCTTGAGAACGCTACTGATATTATATCCACTCCCTGACCACACAGAAAGCTTTGGGTAGGATTCGAAGCTCCTAAATTTCCTACTGGTTGCATAGACACCAACCTCTATAAATATTTACTGAATCTTTATTTCCAGGTAGATAAAACAGTAGTTCGACCTTCAGGGTAGACTTTGTTGTTTGTGTTAATGATTAATGCCAAATATGGTAGAAAAAATCATAGGCAGGCTAGATTAAAATCTAACTTCTTTGTGCTGTTCATTATTTTGCTTCATAATAAGGTTGGGCTTGGGTGTGAGGGCCGTCTTCCCCTACCTTGTTAGTGGGCTACTTGTATCATCTGTTGAGAAGAATGACACATAGAGATATGATATGAAATTTATTGAGGAAGTCATATACTCACTCTCAGACCTACCTTAATTTGCTGTCTCTGGTCACTCTCTGGGAATTCAAAGTGGGACCATTCAGATTTACAATCAGTCATGGCTTCATGCCCACCTGATGCTAGAATGGGCAAAGTACCAGGCTCTAATTTATACTTTACCTCACCTGCCAGCCGTAGAGGAAAGAGGCCTACAGTGCTTCTATAGTGACCCTAATCCCCACCATCTTATTCTCTTAGGCAAACCCAAAACTTTAGGGATCTATAGCAATTCAAAACTTCCAGGGATCCATATATGGACACATCCATAAATCATCAAAATTGGCAAGGATTCTCCCCAGATACAAATACATGAACCGACTTTCATTTTCTCAGCATGGCACTCTCAGTACTCTCTAATTTCTTTCTCTGACTCACATTGTTAATTACTACAAGTGTGACTCAAATTCTTGGTCCACAGTCCATTCTCTATCCTGCCTACTCCACATCCCCGAGTGCCATTTTCCTAGTCATTGGATATTAATAGTCATCAACAAACATAAGGGAAGGGATGGAAATGGGACTTGTGATTTCATTGATATGGGGTACTTCCTGGCAAGGAAACTCCCTCTATCAATGTGAGTTACCACTTTCTCTGAAATGCAGAATCTTAGAGAATTGTCTAGGATGTTATGTGACATATCAAGAATTGTGCCACCTGCTCCACCAAAAACCAGAACCAGCAGAATATTCTTTATAAAAGGTCCTTTATAAAATAGTCTAGGAGAAAATAAAGAATTACCAGTAACTTTGAACTCTGTTTGACCTGCCACAAAACAACTTCCCTTTTATACTTTATCAGTAGAGTTGAACAAACTGTCTTGCCCTGGTTTTTCTTAATGGTGCCTGCCATAGGGAGGGAGCTGTGGGAGTGGATGAGCTGAGAGGGTCCTCATTTGTTGTCTAGCAGAGTGCTATGCTCATAGACAGGGCTCGATAAATAATATTTGAATGAATGAATGGTCGCTTCTATGTGGCACAATATAGTTGAAAATGTAACAGAGACAGAGGACCTGGGTTCAAATCATGGCATTTCTATTGACTGCTTATGTGATGCTGGGCAACTCGTTTCTCTCTGGGGCTCAGTTCCTTCAATTAGAAAATAGAAGGTTTTGGAGAAGTTGATCTTTAATATTCCTTTCTGCTCTAAATCTATTATCTTCTTAATTACCGGGGAAGGTAGACACCATGATGAAAAGGGAATAGAAACTTCCTAGTGGCTATGATATTTGATAACAGCAATGGGCAGCAATATGGGATAATGAGGATTCACCAGGATACAGGGTAGAAAGGTAGGGACCATGGCATTAGGGGATCTGGGCTTCAGTCTGGTCTCTCAAAATTACTAGCTGTGTGACCTTGAACAAGTCACTTAACCTTTTTAGCCACCTCAACTGTGGAATGTGGATAACAATACCACTCGTACCCACCTCACAGGGCTATTGTGAAGCTCAAAGGAAGTAACTCTTAGAAAGGGCTTTGCAGGGTTTAGGTGAGGTAGCAGATAGAGCGTTAGATCTGGGGTCAGGGAAACCTGAACTCAAATCTGGCCTCAGACACTTACTAGCTCTGTGACCCCTGGCAAGTCCCTCAACCCCTGTTTGCCTCGGTTTCTCCCTCTGTAAAATGGGGGTAATAGTTGTACCTTCCTCTCAGGGTTTTCATGAGGATCAAATGAGATAATATTTGTAAAGCATTTTTCAAACTTTAAAGCCCTGCATATGTTATTGTTTCTGTTAACTGTCCTTCGTTCTTGAAGAGGACCAATGATATCAGGAGGGTGATGTCTTGACTTGCCGATGAATTGCATTTAAGTGAGGCAGGGCTGATGTATATTATTACTCTGGCTTTGAAAGTAACATGTTGAATTTATTATATATTTAAACTACGGATAATAGAAATTCAGTCTCACCTATAATCTTTTTTTTCTTTGTATCTGGAAATACTCTCTTTTTTAATTTTTGGCATGCAGTAGATGGGCGGCCCATTGAGTTAGTCCATCAAAACTCATGTCTTGAACAGGCATTGCAAGTGGAAAATGATCTGGGCCCAGGATAAGATCAGATTAAATAATTTTTAAAATTATTTTATTTTATTACAGGGCATATATCTTAGCAAAATGATGATTTAAAAATGTAAACAACACCCACTTTTAGTCTTGTACATCTGAACTAATTTTTATCCAAAACCTTTCCTTTTCTTAACTTCCCTATTGCTGTCACAGGCACCAGCAATCTTTCAGTTCCCCAAGCTCAAAAACTAGGTGTTATCTTAGACTCCTCACCATCTCTCATCTGCCAAATCCAATCTGTGGCCAAGGCCTGTTGATTTTACCTTTGTAATATTTCTTATATAGGCCTCCTTCTCTGCTCTAACACTCACCATCCTGTTGTAGGCCCTTGTCACCTTTCACCTGGGCTATCGCAATAACCTGCCAACCGCTCTGCCTGCCTTGTCTCTCCACACTCCCTTCAGCTATAAAAGTGATCAGACTAAACTTTGATCATGTCACGTTCCCCATCCCCACTCCCATTCATAAACCCCAGTGACTCTCTATCACCTCCAGAATCAAATATCACCTTTTGGCATTCAATACCCTTTATAGTCTATCCTCTCTTCTGATCTTACATCTTATTCCCCCCTCCCCCAATTGTGTCATCAAAAGATGCTAGCTTCCTTTCTCTTTTTCTAACAAGATAATCCATCTCTGGACACTCTACGTTTTCACTTTTTGTCTCCTATAGATAGAGTTCTTTCCCTCCTCCACTCTGTCTCCTGTCTTTGCTTATTTCTTTCTGGTTCAACTGTTAAACTCCGACTTTCTGTGAGAAATCTTTCCTGGTCCCCCTTACTGTTAGTGCCTTCTGAGGTTATCTCTAATTTATCTTGTATGTAGCTTGTTCATTCATATTATTTGAGAGTTGTTTCTCCCATTGGACAGTGGGTTCCTCGAAAGCAAGGACTGTTTTCCCACCCTTTCTTTGTATCCCCAGTGCTTAGCACAATGCCTGGCATGTGAAAGGTTCTCAGTAGATTGCTGGATTGTTGCTGTTGTTCTGTCAGGACAACCTGGGTACAAATTGCACCTCTGATACGCGCTGGCTGTGGATGGGTAAGCCATTTAGCCAACCTGTGCTCTAGGCGGCTCTCTGAGCCTCTATGTTGCAAATATATATTGGCCTGTGCTGGCAGCCCCAAGGGCAGCTCTGTCTACTAACATAATGGTGCCATGTGACCATGGATCATGGAAATTTTTAGCTAAGAATCAGAATTTTAGAAGAGCTAAAGGACTAGGGAAGACTCATGTAAATGAGGGGAGGGAAGAAAAAATTGACATGATAACTTTATTATATATTTAAAAGGAATAGCAGGTGTATATAATAGATTGGCAGTTTCATGTGAGATCATCTTTTTTATTATACTATGTTATAGAAATGCTTGTTTTATTCCATAAATTAAAAAACATACATCACACACACACAAAAAGAAAGTCACATAGAACTCATCATTTGGTGAGGATGAAAGATTGACAACAGATGAACAAGCCAGGTCTACACTGGATTACTAACCTCCACTGGACTACCCACAAAATAAGGAAGGAACCAGAGGAAGATCTCCACCATTCCGGGCAGATTGACTTTAGAGGATTCATGGAAAGTCATGGAAAAGAATTGCATAGGATAAGAAAGCATGAATGGGTTACAAAGTAGAGGGAGTACCTGTGCTAAGTTATGGATCCATTGAAGTATCAAAGCAAGTCATCCTCAATTTTGAGAATGTTTTTAATCTTACAGGGTCAATTTACATGATACTGCACATAGTATTGGGGCAGCACAGGGGTTAGAGTGCTAGCCTGGAATCAGAAAGACTCATCTTTCTGAGTTCAAATCTGGCTTCAGATATTTACTAGCTGTGTGACCTTAGGCCAGTCACTTAATCCCGTTTGCCTCAGTTTCCTCATCTGTCAAATGAGCTGGAGAAGGAGATGAACTACTCCAGTATCTTTGCCAAGAAAACCCCAAATGAGGTCATGAAGAGGTGGACATGACTGAAATGAATGAACAACAAGAAACACACAATATTTAATCAATCCTTGATCATGATGCATGGAAAGAGCTTTGTAGAGTTATAAGATCAACATTCAAATCCTGCCTCTGACGGTTATTAACTGTGTTTTTGGTAAAGTTACTGAACCTCCCTATGCCTCAGTTTACTCATCTGTAAAATGAGGCTTATGAGGCCCCTTCCAGCTCTAAATCTATTATTCTATGCTTTTCAGGTGGGGAGGAGAAGCCTCACAGACTAGTAGAAGAATAAACTGACCACGGTGTCAGGAAGATCTGTCTCTGACCTAGTACTAGTGGGGCGACCATGGGTAAGTCATTTTACATCTCAGTGCATGACCTCATTTGGGGTTTTCTTGGTCAAGTTACTGGAGTGGTTTGCCATCTCCTTCCCCAGTAGATTAAAGCAAATAGAGGTAAAGTGAGTAGTCACACACCTAGTAGGCAAGTGTCTGAGGCTGGATTTGAACTCCGGTCTTCCTGACTCCAGGCCCATTGCTAGCGTCTTTTACTCTCCCATCGTCTCTCATGTGTAAATCTAACGTTCTATATCTTCATCCCTCAAATCCAGAATCAAGCTCATCATATTTTCTGGAAAGGAGCCAAGCTGCTCAGTGATTAAGTGATGGGTCCAAGATCATACGGCACCGGCTGTAGCCAAACCCAGGCCTCTTGGCTGCCTTCCTCCAGACTATTCTGTGTCATCACTTAATCAATTAGTGCTGCCTTAATTGTGATCACATAATTACTTTGAGTATCCTAAGTGTCTTAAGGGTTCATTGACAAGTTCTAAAAGGTCATGGGAAATATTGTCTAGGTGTAGTTCATTAAATTACAATAACCTATTACAGATCCTAAGATTTCATCTGAATAGTAGACATTATCTTTAATTTTATGAGAATGTTAGAGCTGGAAGGAACCTCAGAGACCATTTAGTCTAACCCTCCCATTTCACAGAGGATAGATTATGGTTACTAGGTGGCGTAGTAGAGTGCTGGGCCTCGAATCAGGAAGACCTGAATTTAGATCTGGTCTTAGACACCTGGACAGTTAGGTGGTGCAGTGGTTAGAATGCTCAGTCCAAAGTCAGGAAGTCTCCTTTTCCTGAGTTCGAATCTGCCCTCAGATACTTGCTAGCTGTGTGACTGTGGACAAGTCACTTAACCCTGTTTGCTTCAGCTTCCTCATCTGTAAAATGAACTGGAGAAGGGCATGGCAAACCATTACAGTATCTACGCCAAGAAAACCCCAAATGGGGTCATGAAGAGCTGGACACAACTGAACAGAAACAACAGCAATCTTAGACACTTTCCAGTTGCATGACCTTGGTCAAGTCAGGTACCTTCTGTTTACTCAATTTTTTCAACTATGAAATGGGGATGGTAATAGCATCTGTCTCTCAGTATCGTTGTGAGGATCAAATGAGAATATATATTAAGCACATAGTGCTTGGTAAATATTTGTTTCCTTCCTTCTAATGAGAAGTGATAAGCCCCAAGTCATACTGTAGGTTAATATTTTTCTTTTTCTTAAAATTATGAATGTAATAATGACTGGGATTGGGTCTGGGCCTGTAATTTATTGGAATAAGGAACCTCAAAGTGAGGAAGTTTCCATTTCCAATGCAGGTAAAAAAGCACTTTCTTTTCAGTCTTAGCTACCTAGAACATTGAAAGGATTAAGCAACTTGACCCAAATCCCATAGTCAGTTCATAGCAAAGGAGGACTTGAACCCAGGTCTTCCTGACTTTAAGGTCAGAATGTCCAGAACAGTGTGTAATGAAAAAATTAAAAAAGAAGAAAGAAAGAACATTAATTTTAAGTCGAAAGGCCTGAGTTTGTAAGTCCATGATCCAGGAAATGGTTGAACTAATTAAAAGAGAGAAAGACAAAAAGACAAAAAAGCAAAAAAGAAAAAGGCAGCTAGCCCAGGGTAATCAATTGAAGTACCTTATTATACTAATAAACTATGTAAAGATTATCTCCCACCCAATGAGTTTTTTCAATTCAGGGCCCTTCAATAGGCCACTGCTTCTGGGGAGATTGCCTCATTTCCTGGGCTCCTGCTTTTTCCTGTGGTTAGGCACTACAGCACTGCTTTGGTCAGCTAGTCCCTGACCTCAAATCAGCAGAGGCAGATCGTTTTGATGGCTTATAGTTCAGGAGCATGAGCCAAAACCTTTGAGCCAGGAGACTCTCTCTCTCCTGGGACTTCATCAGTTTTCATAGGTTTAATGATCACCTCAATGCAGGCGGTTCACAGATCTATAAGCTCAGCCTCAATCTTTCCCTTGAACTTCACTCCCATATCACCACTGCCCACTGGACATTTCAAAGTGGACTTTCTATAGGCATTTCAAAGTCGCTATCCCCCAAATGTAATTCATCTTTCCTGGTAAATCCTGATACCAGCTGTGTAACCTTGGGGAAGTCACTTTACTTTTATATGAAACCTTATACATAAACTGGGGAGAACAACATCTGTACTACCGGATTCACAGGGCTATCGCAGAGAAAGTGTCTTGTCAATCATAAAGGGCTGTGGCCATAAAATGTACGAACAAGGGGATTGTGCTGTAAGAAATGATGAATGTGATGCAAACAGGGGAGCAAGAGAAGATTTGTATGGATATACAAGGTGAAGTAAGCAGAACTGGGTAACAATAGACACCATGTCTTACCACAATGTAAACGGATAGAACAACAGCAGAAAACAATTGAAACTGATGCTGTGAATTACAATGACCTGGCTTGGCTCCAGAAAGTGGAGATGCATCTTCACAGAGGTGAGTGGATGCTGGTTGTAGAACGTTACACAACATGTTGGACTTTTGGGGGAGATGTGTTGGTTAGTTTCATCGCTTTTTTCTCCTCTTTTGTTTTCTTTACTGTACAGGATAGTTGGGGAAGGGAGGGAGAGAAGAGGGATCCTTTGAGAAATGTGGAGGATATAAAAACAAAAGATCTCAAGAGTTCTGAGGTTTTTTTTCCTCTAGAGTTTATTTTTTTCTACTAAAGGGAGGAGAGATATATAGGTCAATATCTTGAGGCAAGGGACAGATTGAGTTAGAGTGTTTTTTTTTAAGGATAGAGGAAATTTACTTAAAGGCCGTAGGGAAAGGATTCAGTAGATAGGGAGAGATAAAGATTAGAGAGAGGGGGGATGATTGACAGGGACAATCTGATGTAGAAGATGGAAGGGGACGAGATCAAGGATGTGTAGAGAGGGCTGGTCCTTTGCAAGATAAGGGCCACCTTAATATCAGAGACTGAAGGCAAGGTAGGAAAAATGGAGGATGGTGTTCAGGATTTTGGGGGTGAACAGAAGAGGATAAGAGAGAGTTCATGGAAAATGACCTCAATATTCCCAGTAAAGAGACCAGGTCCCCAACTGATCAGGTTGAGAGAAAGGAAAGTGTGGGAGGTTTGAAAAGAGAAGACAATTAGGCCTCAGAGGCTCTGGTTGAAATAAATACCACAGTTAGAGATTTCTAGAAAATTGATACTTGGGAAATGATACAATCAGGAGCTTTACAGTTATGTGATATAGCAAACAGACAAAGCATATATACAAAGCATATACACACACTATATGGCAACATAAGAAAAAGAAGAAAGTGTGGCAGCTAGGTGGCACAGTGAGTAGAGCACTGGCCCTGGAATCAGGAAGACCTGAGGTCAAATCTAGCCTCAGACACTTGACACACTTACTAGCTGTGTGACCTTGGGCAAGTTACTTAACCCCAACTGCTCTGCCTTCTCCTCTCAAAAAAAAAGTGAAATCAGAGCAGGAGGGACTGGTGCTCAGGATGACTTGTTTAGATTCTTTAGGGTTTAAATCTGTCCTCAGACATTTACTAGCTGTGTGACTTAATTCTGTCTGCCTCAGTTTCCTCAATTGCAAAATGGGAACGATAAAAGCACCTGCCTCCCAGAGTTGTTGTGAGAATCAAATAAGATAACATTTGTAAACCATTTAGTACAGAGCCAGACACATAGTAGGTGTGTTATAAATACTTCCTCATCTTCCAGGCCTTTTCCCAGCAATTTTCATACCACTCATCCTCCTACTCCTCTTTCTCCTTCCAGTTCCCTTATATATGTTGTCTTCTCCTCATTAAAATCCAAGTTCCTTGAAGGCAAGGGACTATCTTTCTTGTTTGTTTTTGTATCCCCAGCATTTAACACAGTGCCTGGCACATAGTAAGCATGAATGTTCTACCTATCTACCTATCTGTCCATCTATATATCTATCTATTTATCTATCTCCATCTTCCTTCCTTCCTTGCTTCCTTCCTTTCCTGTCTCCTTCTTTCCTTCCTTCTCTCCTTCCTTTCACCTTCCTTCCTCTTTTCTTCCTTCCTCTCATGTGATATTTCTTCATGTCTTGCCATTAAACTACCCAATCAATATGCTAGAAATCTAGAAATTTATGTTATCTAATGTTAACTGAGTCTTCACTGCAAGGCTATCCTACTATTCCTAATTATTCCTCTATCTCATTCCCCTTTCAGGGTCTTCCAAATTTTGTTTTCTGTTACCTCTTTGTTTCTTCCATACCTCACCTTTCTCTTGTCCTTTCAGCTGAGGAATTAAGCTCTGCTTGATTCTTTAATAGGAATATTGAACTATTAACCATTAGCTCTCTCTTCTCCCCTTCTCCTTATCTCACAGGCTTTTTGACATCATCCCTTAGTCACATGTTGTAATCTCTGAGGAAGAGATGGCCTTCCTCCTCACCAAGGCTGACCCCACAACATATCGCCCTCAATCCCATGACCTCCCATCTTCTCCAACAGATCACGTCCACTATCTTCTCTTTCTTTTTCTAATCTTCAACCTATATTCAGCTGTATTCTCTCTCCTGAGCTTCAGGCCCACTTCACAAATGGACTATTTGGCATGACAAACTGGATGTTCTGTAGACATCCCAAACACAGGTTCAAAATAAAATTCATTATCTTCCCCATGAAATTGAGCTTCCATATCACTGTTGAGAGTGCCATCTTCCTTCCAATGACCTAGGCTCACAGCCCCAGTTTTATCCTGGACTCTTCCCTCTCATTCTCTCTACATCTCCAATAAGTTCCCAAGTCTTGTCATTTCATGTTTTATTTCTTCTCTTTACTCAAACATGCACTGCCCTAGTTCAAACCCTCATTCAAGGCCTCAGATTTGCTTCCACTCTAATCCACCTTCCACATACCTGTCAAAGGGATTTTCCTAAAAGGGAAGTGCAATCATGTCATGCCTCTCCTCAATAAACTTAAATGGTTCCCTATTGCCTCTAGGACCAGATAGAAACTCATTCATTTGACATTTACAGCTCTTCATAAACAAACCCCAACCTACCTTTTCAGCTTGATCCCCTTTTGTGCACTCAACAATTCAATAAAACTGGTGCCTTACTCTTCTTCATATGAAGATATCTTCCATCTCTGTATCTTTCTCCTGGCTATCCTCCATGCTTGGAATTCACTTCTTCCTTGACTTTGACTCTTAGATTCAGAGTTTCTTTCAAGACTCAGCTCATGCAACTTTCTCCATGAGGACTTTTATGATCTCCCTAGCTGCTAGAATGATTCCTACAGGATCAAAATGGTGAAGAACCCCACCAATCATTATATTTATATGGCATCTAGTTTGCATGTAGCTTTCTCTTCTGTGGGGTTAACCCTCTCCCACTTGACACTTGCAGGCTGGGTCCCCAACTGCCCTGGGTTCAAGGGTGGAATATTCACTCCTAAAATTAGAGCTCACAAATCAATGTATTTAACTTTAATAGTTAATAACTTTGGAAACAGAGTTAGCTCTAAGCAGAGGCATTTACTGAAACAGCAGCATAAGAACAGTAGTTATAAACCACTCCTCTCATAAACCTAAGTTATAGCCTCTCACAAATACGTATGTAATTAGTGGGGAGAGTAGACAAACCCATAAAGCACACTAGTAGAAAGCCACACCTGTAGGGAATGCACATGACCAAGGAAAATTGCACCTCTGGCACAGTAGGGCCCTTTTTTTCTTCTCACAGTATCATCAGATGGCTCCCCTTGGACATGATGTCTCTGCTGGGCAGATGGTGCTACCGAGCTATTCCTATCCTGTGTCTTGGCTTTGTGGCCTATTATCTCCCATGCAGGATTCCCCTTCTAGGCACCATGCCCTCTTTCCTCTCATTCACTTGCCATTCAAAATGCTTGTTGATTAATCGATTGAAATCTTTTAGGCCTGTAGCTGTTCTGTGGGTCCCAGTGTAGCATTTGAAGTGTCCATTATTTTCCCTTCCTCTTGCTTTGTGACTAGCCCTACTTTTTTATGATAGTATACTTCCTGGATGGGGAGCCATCTCCAGTCATCCTGATCTATATCTGGCCACTGGACCCAGATGGCTCTGGAGGAGAAAGTGAGGCTGGTGACTTTGCACAGCTCTCCCTCACTTAAATCCAATTCATTTGCAAGTCATAATATCATTTTCCTGATTGAGAACAAAGGACAAATGACAACAGCTTTCTGGATATAACATTTTTCTTGAAGACGTTTTTGTTGACTATACTCTGCAGTTTAGTTTCATCTACTCGGTGCTTTTACCTTGTCCTTTGGGGTTATCAAACGTTTTGATCCTGTATGAATCACAGTGCTTCATGATTTGGTCCTGTATAGCATCACTGGGAGAACATTGATATTAAAGAGATGTCTCTTTTGGTTCAGAGAGCAACCTGGTATTGTTTAAAGCATTTTGTAATTTCTCACATGTGACCCAGCCTATTTGGTTTTCCATCCATTGATGGTACTACAGCTCACTGCTTTTTGTCGTTATTGTTGTTCAGTTGTTTCAGTTGTGTCCAACTTTTTGTGACCCCATTTGAGGTTTTCTTGGCAAAGATACTAAAATGGTTTGTCATTTACTTCTCCAGTTTATTTTGCAGATGAGGAAACTGAGGCAAATGGGGTTAAGTGACTTACCCAGGGTCACATAGCTAATAAGTGTCTGAGGCTACATTTGAACTCATGAAGATGAGTCTTCCTGACTCTAGGCCTGGCACTCTATCCACTGCGCCACCTAGCTGCTCTGTTTTTCTTTAGTATCTGTCAAAAATATATGTATTGATAGATCAACTCAATGGAATATGCACCCATATGAATGTCAGTTGGGACAATAGATATTGCTCATCCATTTGTTTTTTCTTATGTGGATTGTTTGTCTGATATCTTTTGAATGGTCATTGTTCTTAATGAAAAGGTCTTGTAGTAGTCTAAGGCTTGAGGCAATCAACAAAATACAAGATAGAAATAGAAACATCTGAAGGATCTCAGCATCTATAGCAGGGGTTTTTAACTTGGGGCCTGTTAACTATTTTAAAAAAAATTGATAACTGTATTTTAAATAAGTTGGTTTCCTCTGTAATCTTATATATTTTATTTTATCCATTTGAAAATATTATTTTGTGAAGAGGTCCATAGGTTTCACTAGACTGTCAATGGGATCCATGTCACAAAAAAGATATAGAGATTCTCTCCTCCATGGGGACTCTGCACAGGATACCCTCTGTGACAGTAGTGAACATCTTTGGAAAGCATACATTTCCTTGCTTCATCATTCTCTTGATATTGAAGTTCAGAGGATTAGTCAATCTACTGAGCAATGATGATGGATATACTAATTTTTGACTAATGGAATATTTGTTCTCCAAAGTGCATTTCAATCAATTTCCATGACCCAGGAAATCAATACTATAGCTTCAATATCATTATTGTGCTGTTTAAAGAGGACAATGATTAGATTAAATAGCTTTTGGAAAAAAAGGTTAATGTACAAACCATATGTGATTTATGTTCTACCCTGGAGCTAAGGACGTGCTTTTTCTCTGGTAATAGTTTCCCTCTGGTAATAAAGGTATGGCCCCAAATAATAGTGTCAGAATACTTTATTTGGTAAAGTACCATATGTATAAATACATCAAAAGAGGTGAAGAGATGTTTTATTAATTACAGCTTCCAAACACAAATGCATACATATTCACAGGTTCTGTTTTCAGGCCTGTTGAATGTTATTTCATTATATTTTAATGCTCAAACATCTAAGTAAGAAATATCCATCAATGAAATGCATAAAACATGATATTGGTTGAAGCAAGGGTTCCAGATGCTTTTATGCAATGATTGCTGCAGGGGATTGATAGAACTTATAATGCAATAGATGGGGGGAAATGATGCTTCATTAACTGTTGGATAGTGAAGTGTGACATAGGCTTTAGAATGAGTATTTATTAACTTCATACTGGTTATGGACTAGGCACAACTAAGGATGAGCTGACAGTGCCAAACAGAGCTGGAGTCATAAGCCTGGAGTGGAATAATAGGCAAATGAATGAATGAATGATTCAAATCAGAACCTAGTACAGGGGCGGGGAACCTGAAGTCTTGAGACCACATATGGCCCTCTAGGTCCTTAAGTGCAGCCCTTTGACTGAATCTAGACTTCACAGAACAAAACCCCTCAATAAAAGGATTTGTTCTGTAAAACTTGGACTCACTCAAAAAGATGCACCCAAGGACCTAGAAGGCCACACATGACCTCAAGGCTGCAGGTTCCCCACTGCTGACCTAGTCCCTTGGTCATGCCATTCTTTGCTTAAAAATCTGTCAATAGTTTTACTTTCTTTGCCAAATATTCCATATTCCTTCATTCACAGAAGACTTAAAGGCCTCTACTAGTGGCTTCTAATTTACCTTTCCAACTTCCTCTCTCACTAGTATTCTCTGTGTCCTGTACTCTACATTCTCAAGAGCCAAACTGGAATATTCATGGGAAGTGAATGTGAACTTAATTGAATTCAGTGCTTGTGAACTTTCCTACTCTGTTCCCCTCTCTGAGAGTGCCCTGTCTCCACACGCCTGAACTCCATCTTCCATCCTTCGAGATCCAAGTCAAATGTTCTCCATCTCTCCATGATACATTTCTCAGAGGACCTTTACAATTCCTTCACACTCTAAATCTATAAAATGATATCCCCAGGCTGAAGGAACCTCTCCCCCTTTTTTGAATTAATATAACATTTTGTAGCATTCAATTCAATTCACCTTGATTCACATTCATTAAACACCTACTGTGTGCAAGGGACTGTGTTAAGGACAAGGAGTACAGAGGTAAAAAGTTAATATAACCTTTTTTTGAATTAATATAACATTTTGTAGCAATCAATTCACCTTGATACACATTCATTAAACACCTCCTGTGTGTAAAGGACTGTGTTAGGTACAAGGAATATAGAGGTAAAAAAGAAAATGACACTGTCATTGCCCTCGAGAAGATTACTTATACTCCATGATGGGCAGAGAAGGGGGCTATGGGATAACATGGACACGGGAAAGTACAATGCAAAGTAGGGGTAAAGGAAAGACAAATAACAATAGCCACCTGCCATTTACTCATAGAGCACTTGGAATTTTGCAAAGTATCATCTATGTACACATACATAGACACATCCATTCATCTATACATATACATAAACACACATATGTATATATCTTCATTCGATACTTCTTTTAATTCTCACGACAACTCTGGGAAATAAGTATTATTATTAAAGATCCAGACACACTGCACTCTTTGGCCATTTAAGGAGAGAGACAATATTTTCAGCTTGGGGGAAGGGCAGGGAGGAGGGTGATGTCAGGGATATTAGGAATGGCTTTATGGAGGAAGTGGCATTTCTATGTTATACCTTGTCTATACATATGTATATATATATATGTGCATGTGTGTACATATACATATGTATAGACAAGGTAAAACATGCAATAAATGGAATGTGTATGGCTACATTATTATGGAAAAAATATATAAATAATATGGATATATGTAAAACATGGACTATACAAACATGGAATATATAAGTAACATGGAATATACGTAAACAGTATGGAATATATAGGAATATATTAAATAATAACATGGAATACATATAAATATATTTAACATGGAATATATATAAAACAGAATATATCTTTATCTCTATGTCTATCTATCTATCTATCTATATATATCTACATAGATATCTCTATCTATCTATCTATCTATCTATCTATCTATCTATCTATCTATCATCTATCTACCTTGTCTCTAAGGTCCATGAAGGTAGGAACCATTGTAAGTAGGCAGCGCAGTAGACAAAGTCCTGGGTTTAGAGGCAGGAAGACCTGAGTTCAAATCTAGCCTTAGATACTTATTAGCTGTGTGACCCTGGCCAAGTCACTTAACTTCTGTTTGCCTCAGTTTCCTCATCTATAAAATGAGGAAAGCTTTAGCATCTACCTCCTAAAATTATTGTAAAGTTAAATGAGATATTTTAAAGTGCTTAATAAACCTCAAAGCGCTACATAAATGCTAACCATTTTTGTTATTATTATGATTGCTTATTCATATTTGTATCCTCTGACAGGGATATGTTAGCTGGAGAGAGCTGATCGTTAAATTTTCAACGTGAGTGTTTAAACCCCAGAAATTGGAAAATGTTACAAATTAGGCCTTGATTTAATGTTTTGTTGACTGTTGGGACTTAAAAATGATGGAGAAAATGTTAATAATGCAAATTAAATTTAAAATTCCATCTTACATGTACTTTTTATTTTTCAGGGAGCCAATTGTTGAACATTTACCAGCACAGCCCTATCCCTACACTACCTAGCTCCATGCCTTGCATGGAGTAGATGCTGCATAAATGCTTATTGGGTGAACAAGTGATGCCCAGGTGAAATATGAGTTGTCCAGATGGCATGGCAATATCTAATTACCACTGTTCATGATGACGTGGTGCTGGATGGGTTTCACTATGCTACAAGGAAATGATCCCCCATAAAAATGGAGCCAAATAGCCACTGTCATTGCAAAGCTGGGAAAAAAACCAGACTAATGACAATAACACTAGTAAACAGTACTGGGGATTTCATGTTTGCCTTGATTACGATTTTCTATGTTCATTATCTGGTATCTCTCTTCCCCTCCCCCCATGTCATGCCCTCTTCCCACTAGTACTGAGCATACCTAGCACAGCACTGAGCATGCTATTGGTGCTTTCTAAATATTAGATTGTTTTTATATAGCAAGGTTTACTTACTGCTTGGCACTGGGGAAGTATATTGGAAACCTCTATTTGAGTTCAAATGAAAATACTTGAAAGTCCTCTATTTTATTGAAAATCCATATTTTGCCTTGGAGCATGATACTCAGTTTTGCTGGGTAGGTGATTCTAGGTTTTAATTCTAGCTCCATTGACCTCCAGAATATCATATTCCAAGCCCTTCGATCCCTTAAGGTAGAAGCTGCTAGATCCTGTGTTATTCTGATTGTGTTTCTACGATACTGAAATTGTTTCTTTCTGGCTGCTTGCAGTATTTTCTCCTTGATCTGGGAGCTCTGAAATTTGGAGACAATATTCCTAGGAGATTGCTTTTTGGGATCTATTTGAGGAGGTGATCGATGGATTCTTTCAATTTCTATTTTGCCCTGTGGCTCTAGAATATCAGGGCAGTTCTCCTTGATTATTTCTTGAAAGATGATATCTAAACTCTTTTTTTGATCATGGCTTTCAGGTAGTCCAATGATTTTTAAATTATCTCTCCTGGATCTATTTTCCAGGTCAGTGGTTTTTTCCACTGAGATATTTCACATTGTCTTCCATTTTTTCATTCCTTTGGTTCTGTTTTATAATATCTTGATTTCTCATAAAGTCACTAGGTTCCACTTGCTCCAATCTAATTTTTAAAGTAGTATTTTCTTCAGTGGTCTTTCGGACCTCCTTTTCCATTTGACTAATTCTGCTTTTCAAGGTATTCTTCTCCTCATTGGCTTTTTGGAGCTCTTTTGCCATTTGAGTTAATTTATTTTTTAAGGTGTTGTTTTCTTCAGTGTATTTTTCAGTATATTTTTGGGTCTCCTTTAGCAAGTCATTGACTTGTTTTTCATGGTTTTCTCGCATCCTTCTCATTTCTCTTCCCAATTTTTCCTCTACTTCTCTAACTTGCTTTTCCAAATCCTTTTTGAGCTCTTCCATGGCCTGGGACCAGTTCATGTTTTTCTTGGAGGCTTTTGTTGTAGGCTCTATGACTTTGTTGTCTTCTTTAGGCTGTATGCTTTGGTCTTCTTTGTCACCAAAGAAAGAATCCAAAGTCTGAGACTGAATATGGGTGTGCTTTTGCTGCCTGGCCATATTCCCAACCAACTAACTTGACCCTTGAGTTTTTCAGTGGGGTATGACTGCTTGTAGACTAACGAGTTCTATGTTCCACGTTTGGGGGGGAGGTGCCAGCTCTGTCACACCAGCATTACTCCTTCCGCAAGAACCCCCAACCTGGACTGGGCTTAGATCTTCAGCAGTCTGTGCACTCCTGCTCTGATCTGCCACTTACTTCCTCCCACCAGGTGGGCCTGGGGCCAGAAGCGGCAGCAGCTGTGGCTGCCCCACCTCCGCTGCCCCCGGGGCTGGAAGCCGAACTGCGAATTCCTTCCACTCCCGCAGCTTTTCCCACTGACCTTCTCTGTAGTCTTTGGTGTTTGTGGGTTGAGGAGTCTGGTAACTGCCACAGCTCACTGATTCAGGGCGCTAGGGCACTTTCCGCCCAGCTTCTGGTCTGGATGGTCCACGCCGCTCTGGCTGGGTTCTGCTCCACTCCGTTCCCAGCTCCCAGCTCCCAGCTCCGTGTGGGATAGACCTCACCCAGAGACCATCCAGGCTGTCCTGGCCTGGAGCCCTGCTTCCCTCTGCTGTTTTGTGGGTTTTGCAGTTCTAGAATTGGTTCAGAGCCATTTTTTATAGGTTTTTGGAGGGACTCGGTATGGAGCTCATGCTAGTCCCTGCTTTCCAGCCGCCATCTTGGCTCCGCCCCCCGTTCAAATGAAAATACTAAGAAGTAAACATTTCTCTGGGTTAAAGTCCTTTCTTGAGGGTGGTTCTATTAAATGGAGTAGAATGTGAACTCCAAAAAGGCAAAATGTTAAGAATCTAAATTAAAGCCTTAGAAAATGGATTAAGGATTGTAAACAAACTTAGAACAAAAACGACCTCTTTGCTAGTTAAAATCATTGTCTTCTCCATACCCTGAGTGGAGCTTGGTTATGACCCAACTAAGTCTAGTACTCTTTTTCCTATTTGACCTGAATTCGAGGATTGAGCATTGGGAGAAGGTCCCTTTGAATCCCTGAAGGGAGTGGTCAACAAAGGAATTAAGCAGCTTTAGTCACGTCAACAAGCATTTATTAAGCACTGTGAAAATTAAATAACAATTCAAAACTCAGTTTTATAATATTGCAAACTTTGTTCAAGGTTTCGATAAAAATCACGTCAAATTGTCTTCTTTTATGGAGCTATCTGAGTGACCTCGCCTGGTTGGATATTTTTCTCTAGGCAGCCAGTCAATCAGTCAATTAGCAAAGTGCCTACTTTGTACCTGTTGTTATTTGTCCTTCCTTTTTGAAGAGGACCAGTGACATCATGATGTGATGTCTTGGCTCACAGATGAATTGGATTTAAGCAAGGTAGAGCTGTACAAAGTCTTCGGACTCATTCTCTCTTACATAGTCACAGATTCCAGTGGCAAGAAAAAATCAGGGTGACTGACAGTGATCAGTGGATGATCTTGGCATCTTCAATGCCTGATCAAACTCAAAGCAGTCCACAGCACCTGCTTCAGCCACCCTCCTGGCCATTGGAACAGACCGTTCTCATCCACCCATTCCACTGGGGAAGTCTTCACATGCTTGGGGTAGGCACCCCCTTAACACAGTGATGGATTTGTGACCCTTGGTTACCCTCAACCTGATTTAGCCCATCTGCTGATTATATATATGTAGATTATATATGTATGTAGATTATATATACATAGATTATATGTGTACATATATGTGTGTAGAATATATATGTGTGTAGATTATATATATATATATATATATTTTTTTTTTTCTTTGACAGCATTCATAATTTCACCTAAATTTCTCCTAAACACTTCAAGGTGAGAATCCTTTGAATAATCAGTTGTTAAACTTTCAAAAAGGCAGAATACACATGCATATAAAAGTCAGGAATGAAGGTTGGAAAAAGTCATTGCTTGTCCATAGGAGCCTCGACGTACAGAAAAGGCCCTTTTCTCTTAAAATTGCTTCCCTATACTTTTGTTGTTGTTGTTGAGTCATTTTTCAGTCATGTCCAATTCTCCGTGACCCCATTTGAGGTTTCCTTGGCAAGGATAGTAGAGTGGTTTGTCATTTCCTTTTCCAGGTCATTTTACAGATGAGGAAACTGAGGCAAACAGGATTAGGTGACTTGCCCAGGGTCACACAGCTACTAAGTGTCTGAGGCTGAATTTGAACTCTAGGCTTGGTGCTTTATCCACTGTGCCACCTAGCTGCCCTTCCCTGTATTTTATGTGGTAGTAATAACCTGGAAGCAAAGTGGGTGCCTATCAACGGGGGATAGATGAACAAATTGCCATATATGAATTAAATGGAATTTCATTGCACTATAAGAAATGACAAATATGAGGACTTTGGAAAACTTGGAAAGTGTGAATGCAGCATGAAGTTAGCAGAACCAGGATAACCATCTGCACAAATTATACGATAGTGTAAATGAAAACAGTAACGGGCATCGGAATTCTCATTGTAACAACTAATCTCTGACCCAGCACTGGGAAGAGAGGTGAAGGACTATGGGTACAGAATGTTGTATTTGTCTTCAGACCAGTTCTTGGTGTTGTTTGGTTTTGCTTAACTGTTTTTCTTTGTCAAAAGGGAGGGTTTAAGGGTGGAGGTTGTCGGAATATCAGGAAATGACTACAGTGTAAAAAAAAAAAAAGAAAGCATCGCTAAAACTTAAAAAAAAAAAAACAAAACAAACATGAATGAATAAAAATGCTGCCCTGGGTAGAAAAGATCAGAATTCCTGACAAACTGGGTGCTGGAGGAACAGGATTAAATCCTGGGCACCACTCACCACTTATATAGAGCAAATGCCTCTTTTCATAATAAGCTGCCAACAGGAATGCTATTTTTAAAAGTCTGCTGCAGTCACTGAGGCAGAGTTATGTTGGCTTTGTAGAAACGACATCAATATTTGCCCAGGGTGTTTCCTGATAGCTTGGCCCATGCCACTAATTCATTTAGTCTCTCTTGTCAAGGAAAAAAATCCACTAAGAAAGTGAATTATGATCCTGAATGAGCTTGGCCCGTACCCATAATTCAAGTCTGTTAACTTGTGTTGAGGAAAAAATTCTACTGAGAAAATGAATTATGTAATTCCCGATCATAATTCACTTTCTTAGTTGAATTTTTTCCTTAATAGCCATTCTTCATTTTTCTTTTTATTGTGTGGGGCTATTATTAAAGATTTCCCTGGTGGCATTTAAAAAGGTATAATATTTTATGTAGCATGTGATTTAACCTCAAGTTGTATTTATCCCACATATTTAATCTGGCATCAGACAAGCACCTAGCTTTCTGATGTCTACTTCTGTTCATTTTCTCTTAGGCGGCACTGAATTGTTGCTGCAAAGTGGTACAATTTAAACCCCATCTAAGGCAACAAAGAAGAGGACTGGTTCAATCTTTCTGCTGATACAAGATGAATTAAATCCCTAAAATTTGGCATTCAAGGTCTCCTCAATCTGTTTCCATGTTTCCAGTCTTATTATGTACTACTGCTATTATTATGTGATATTATTTTTGTACAGTCGTGTCTGACTCTGTGGCCTGCCTTTGGAGTTTTGCATCTCCTGCTCATTTTACAGTTGAAACTGAGGCAAATAGGATTAGGTAATCAGCTAGTAAATGTCTTGAAGCCGGATTTGAACTCAGTAATATGAGTCTCCAGGCCTGGCACTCTATTCACTGTGCCATCTAGCTGTCCATATACTATTACACCCTTTATTTTATACTATTATTAACAATCTCTATATTGCAGCCAAATGGACTGGTTGTTAATATCTGATTTAATCTTGCCCCCTTCCACCTCTATAAGGTATACTTGGATAAAGATATATTGTTTCCTCTATAGATGTAAACTCCTTGAGGGCAGGGACTTTTTGACTTTTGTCTTTATATTCCTCTATGTAGACCAGTCCAAGGCACATAGTAGGTGCTTAATGCTTAATACTTTGATTGACTGATCCATGCTTTTGTAGATGCTGTCCCAAATGCTTGGAATGCCCTCCCTCCACACCTTCAACTACCGAAATCCTTCCCTTCCTGGAAGTTCATAGGGAGACACAGACAAACAAGACAGCTCTGAAACTAATGTGCTGAATTTGTTATATACTTTAAAAAATCAAAGTGTATGTATTAGAGATTCCTGGTTTTATATACAATCCTCTTTTTCTTTATGGAAGTGTTTATGTTGGTGTTTGTCAGGTCCAGAATAATAACAAAAAATAAAATTATTTTAATTTTTTTGAAGGGGGAAGGCAGGACAGTTGGGGTTAAGTGACTTGCCCAAGGTCACACAGCTAGTAAATTTGTCAAGTGTCTGAGACTGGATTTGAACTCAGGCCCTCCAGGGCCAGTGCTCTACTCACTGTGTCACCTAGCTGCTCCAATAAAATAATTTTTAAAAGGAAAATAAATTTTTCTCTTTCTTCATGGCCCATTTCAGGTTGCTTCTTCCTCATGAAGTCTTTTTCTAACTTCCTAGCTATAAATGGTCTCTCTGTTCTTCCATGTCTCATAAAACTAATTGTAATTCTCATATTAGATTATCACATTACGTTATAATTTATGCTTAGTGAATTGTGTAGGAATTCTCTTATACATGTATAAAAAGGGAAATGGATGAGTAGGAATACCTACTAATAGCTACTAAGGTAATTTCTGCATAAGTTACTCAGTGGTGTCCTGAATTGGAGCTTCCATAGTCTTCTTCAGTCCCCATCACAGTGTGCAGTGCATACATAGCCAGCCAGCCTAGATTTTTGTCCGAGTGATAGGGTCCCATCTGGCTCCCCCTTGACTTCCAATGCTACTCCCTAACCCACTGAGCTAACAGGAACAGAATGACTTGAATTCTAGCCTCCTAGTGACTTGGCCTAACATCTATCTTGCCTCAATGTATGGTTGATAATATAAAGATAGTCATAAATTATTTGTTTTGGTTGCCTTGATTCCCATTAAGATTCTACTCTCTTTCCCTATCTCTTGTGACTTCCAAGAGTTATACACTCATAGACAAAGCCTTTGTTGAATGGAATTTACAATAAAGGATGCAAGATTAAAACTTTCACGCATCATTCATCTGCTGAAAGTCTAAAATCTCCACTCCTCAATGGCTACGACTACTCCCATTGAGAGCCAAGGTCTTCGCTTCTGCTAAGGCTGTTTTCAAAGGAAAATTAGCAGGCATATCCCCATTCTGCAAAATTAAAGTCCCAGAGAAGGCGAATGGGATGATCTTACTAAATGCTGGAGAACTAACAGCACTCTTATTCCTCTAGAGACCGCAGTCACTTCCTGTCCAGTCCCTGGGTGACCCATGAAGGTCAACAGACAACAGAGGTTCACTCATGTCCCTGATATCATCCAGTTCTGTACCCAGGGTCCCAAAATTTGTCAAATTCACTGTTCATATTACATTTCCTGGTGTTTTTTTCACCCATTTCCAAGTGACTGAGACTTCCTAGCAGTTTTGTGGCTGCCAGATCTGATGTGAGGATACCTATGAGAAAGTCAGAGATTCAGAAAGTCGCATCAACTCTAGTAAAATTCCTACCAGTCTGGCTCTTTAAAATAACTGAATTATTCTTCCTCTCCATTTCTTTTCCTTTGGTACCTCAATGAAATTAATAATAATAATAACTAGCGTTTATATGGTACTTTAAGGCTGGCAAAGCACTTAACAAATATTATCTCATTTGATCCTCACAGCAGCCCTGGAGGTGGTGCTATTATTATGCCCTTTTCATATATGAAGAAACAGACAGAAGTTAAGTGATTCACCCAAAGACACATGGCTAGTAAGTGTTTGTGGCCACATTTGAATTCAGATCTTCTTGACTCTTGGTCTAGCACTCTATCCACTGAACAATCAGATTCTATGTTTGTCTGAAGAGTGGTGAGTGCTAGGTATAAACTTGTTACTCCATACCTGGCTTGTTTTCTTACTTTTGGCAACTACGAAAACAATTTGTCACTTAATTAATCAATTAACCAACTTGGAAGAGTCACATATAATTTGGTTACGAGGTTGGTGCTACATTGAGGCCAAGTGGTTCCATCAAAGGGCATTTAGTCTATGTGTGCTGGCTTTCCAAAAGGCTAAAGTATCTCCAATCTTCCAAAAAGGGTCTCTCAGCTTACCAACTCTTGTATTACTACCTGCTCCCACCACACTAAGTTTGCCTGACTTGTGGCATGTAGGCACAGGAGTCTAGGTTCAGTATAGATCTATGAGCACTATAGAATTTGGCTATTGTGTTGCTGTTTGAGATTAGATGGATGGGCTGGCTATTGTGGTTGAGGACATGGTATACCTGCTGTTCTAGTGAGGCACATGAAGAAGTTGGGATATTGGGGCTGGGGGCAGTGGCTAGACTCCATCATCTCTGCTCTTGAGCTCTCAATCCACCTTTAGGAAAACATCTGCTCTTGATCTTATTCATAAGATTTATAGGATTGACTTTTAAATGGACATGTGATTTATTAAAAGATAGTAAAGGAAATCTCTATAAATGGAATTGTCACATGGCAAACTTTAAAGAAAGTATTTCATATGATTTTCCCCTCTTCCAATCTTCTTAACTATTCTCACTACTTGGGTCATGAGGAGAAGGGTTAGGGAGGAGCTCCTACTAAAGTAATTGGAGAAAACAGGGAAGAAGCACTGGGGTTTGAAATAGGTCTCTCAGTTCAACCTCATTGAAGCTGTGGTTTCACAGCAGCTGCCAGTCTGGTCTCAGTTTGCTCATGTGTCTTGTATTTCCAGGACTTTGGCCCTATCTCTCCTCCAGATCTCTGTTCAGGATCTGTCCTTACTCATCTCCAATGGGCTTCTAGCCTCAACAGCTCAGTTTGTGGTGGGAAATGAGCAGGAAGGGAGTGTGGGTACCTTGCCCTGATGAAAGCTCTCTAGTTTAAGAAGCATCTTTTGGCTGAGCCTTACAGAAAGAATGGTTAAACATGACTAATGTGGAAATATGTTTAATTTGATTGTACATGTACAGCCTTTATCAGATTGCATGCTCTCTTGAAGAGGAGGGAGGAAAAGGAGTGGAAAATTTGGAACTCAAAATCTTATGTTGAAAAACCAAAACTAAATAAGTAAATTTAAAAAAAAAAAAAGGAAAAAAGAAACAGTGGCTAAAAAAAAAGTGTCGCAAGAGCTATCAGAACATAGCCCAAAAGTAGAAAGAGTCATTCTATTTTTAAAAAGTTTTTATTAATATCTTTTGGTCTCACGTTTCCTAGATTTCCCCTCTATCTCTCCCTATCCCCATTCCTGGGAGCCATTCCTTATAACAAAGAATTTCTTTAAGAAGAAAAAAAGGTGGAAAAAGAGAAAAACCCCAGCAACGCCCCTCCTCTTTCTCCTTCTCTTCTCTCTCTCATCTGTCTGTCTGTCTCTCCAACTGTGTGTGTGTGTATATATAAAACATATATAAAACATATATGTACATATTTGTTATATATAACATAAATATATTATTATATATTCTATAATTTCATATATACATACATATACATCTATACACAGACACACATATATGTATAACATGTATTTATAACACACATATACATATATACACACATATAGTCTGATATTATTTGCAATATTTCATACCTACGGACCACCCCATACCCCCAACCTCTGCAAAGGAGTGGAAATCAGTCATTCTTACACAGAAATTTGCTATGTTTTGGCTATGACATTTTTTACATTAAAATTTTAAATGCTTATAGTTCTATATTGGTGAGTTCCATAACTGTTGTCTGGTATGTTGAAGTTTGAATAGAATGTCCCAGGAAAGTACAAGTCATGCCATGGATTAATCTTCTCTAGGTTCTGACCTAATTATAGTTGTATCACATTGGACTTTGAAAGTTTTCCGTCATGACTGTTTGTTAACTTTGGTATTTTAACTTGTAGTAAGAGCATTTTTATACAGTCAGTAACTCCAAAATAGAATTGCTAACCATGAAGAGATCTCACTAAGTGACCCCTCTATGGCCAAGGGGAAATTTTTGGCATAGGTGAAACATTCTTCCTTTCTACAATCACTCATTTATCTATGCATATTCCTCCAGTTGCTCAAATACTCGGGTCTTCATTCATTTATTCTTCCTTTCACTCACTCATGCTCCATTCATACATATTTCCTCAGATACTTGCTCAGCACATATTATGTACCAAATCATATATCAAAACTATTATTGCAAATTTGAGTATCACCCAAGCAAGATATTTCTAGCAACTCTTTCAAAGTTCACTTCAAAATGTGTTCCTAAACCTACAGAAAATGATATTTTATAACTGCTTCTGTATGACTTTCTTTTTACTTTGAGGCTCACTTGTCTAATTCTGTTTCTTTATTTCTATTAGAAACCCAGCAGGTGATCATTTTCATGTGTGTGTTCTGTTGTTTCAAGACCCTTCAGTGAGAAAAGCCATTTGACTAACACTAATCGTGTTATTGTTCAGTTCTCATCTTGCCATCTTTTTGACAACAGAATGAAAAAGACTTCATCAATGGTAAGTATGGTGGAAATAGTTCGGGATTTTCAGTGAGAGTCCCTAGCTTCAAGCCTTACCCCACTTGATTATATCTGTGTAAACTTTTTGGGTCTCAATTTCTTTACCTATAAAATGGGATGGTAGTACTAGGTCTCTAAGGTCCTTTCTAGCTCTAGGTTTATGGTCTTAGAGATAAACTATCTCCCTTTCTATCTATCTATCCGTCTGTCTTTCTGTCTGTCTGTCTAGACTACACTCTATCTCATAGTGTCTGGCACATATTAGGGACTTAATAAATTCTTGTTGACTGACTATATCTACAACATTCTACTCAATGACTGGTTTGGTTCTTTGTTCTGAGTCTATATCTGTGATTTGATCTGTGTGGGGAACTTTCAAACTTCCTTTCTCAGTCCAGATGGGAAACTTAGCTGTAACTTACAGTTTTTCAGAGTTGCCAGGAGCAATGTAAAAGTAATGTAAGTGATTAGCTCATTAGCCTAGTGCATGGCACAAAACAGGTGGTTAATAAATATTTACTGACTGACTGATTGACCATGGTCACACAAGTAGTACGTGTCAGAAGCAGGTCTTGATGCCAGGCCTCCTGACTCCAAAGTTGGTGTGCTGTTTTTCACTAGTTTAGTCAATCTATCCAAGAAGGAAATTGAGTTAGCCTGAGAGGACTCAAGGCTTCTTGGTGAAGCCACGTTACTCTTTGGGACCATTGCTTCCTTTTCTAAATATTCACTAACCAGGCCTTTAATGACACACTGTAGAATTTTGTTGGGAATCCAAGTCAATCTCCTTGGCTATAGTTTATGGAATTTATTGAACAATTTGATTTCCAACAATTCAATTTGACAAGCATTTACTATATGTTGTCAGTGTACCAGGAACTGCGCTAGGCTTGAAGGAATCAGAGCCCAAATTCACATAAGCCTTGTCCTCAAGGATCTTACCTTTCCCCCAACATATAACATATGCACAATGAAGTCAATACAAATGCATGCATCCGTATGCAATACGTACAAATGCATATAGACAATACGTAATGCAACACAGGGTTGCAAAGGGGAGAAAATATGAACAACTAAGAATCAGAAAAAGGATTCTATTGAATTTTTTGCTTGAGCTGTGACTTGAAAGTTGATAGGGCCAGAGGTGAAAAAGGAGTGTACTCCAGAAAAAGGGCGGGGTGGGGGTGACTTGCACAGAAACAAGGAGATGGGAGATAGAGTGTCATATAAGGAAAATAGTCAGTAGGCCAGTTTGAATACAACAGTGAGTGCGTGACGGGGAGGAATAAGAATAGAAGAATAGAAAGGAAAGTGTAACTGTAGAGGACTCTAAGCACAAGTGTGAAGGATGTTAGATGCCAGATAAAAAATTTGCACTTTATTCTAGAGGCATTAGGAAACCCATGAAACTTCTTGAGTGATCCCATGAAACCTGTGTCTAACGAATATTTGGAAGCTGCTGCTGAGGAAAGATAAGAGAGGGATGGAACTGGATGTGAGCAGCGAGGTGGTACGGTGGATAGAGTACTGGGCTGGACGCATCTTCCTGAGTTCAAATCCATCCTCAGACACTTACTAGCTGTGTGACTCTGGGCAAGTCACTTACCCCTGTTTTCCTCAGTTTCCTCATCTGTAAAATGAGTTAGAGAAGGAAATGGCAAACCACTCTAGTATCTTTGCCAAGAAAACCACAAACGGGGTCACAAAAGTTGGCCACAACTGAAACTACTGAACAACATACAATGATGGAACTAGATGGAGGGAGATCAATTAATTAGGAAGCTGCTACAATAAATCATTGAGGCAAAAATTGGCCTTCATTCAATCCTGTAGCACTTCTGTGATGGTGCAAGACTTTTCAAATATCATAGCATTCAAGCTAGGAGGGACTTAAGACAGGGTCTAGTCATCTATTACTTTACAGATGAAGAAATCGTCACAAAGAGTCAGGATTCAAAGCTTGGAACCCTCAGTGCCAATCCAGTGCAGCTTCCGCTGTGCTCTGACAATGATTCAGCCCTCATATAAGCCAGCTCTGTTTGACTGAAGCAAGAGCACATTAGGGGAACTAGTCTATCTCTCAGTCAATAAACATTTATTAAATGCCTACTCTGTGCCAGGCACTGTGCTAAGTGCTGGTGATACAAACACAAGTTAAAAAAAAAGGCAGTCCCTGCCCTCAGGGAACTTAGAATGTAATGAGGGAAGACAATATACAAAAGGAAGCTGAAAGGCATAGGGGAGTGAATGGGTGCTGTTTCAACAGTCTGGCTAGCAGCTGCTGTGGGGGTGAAAAACCAACACAAGCCCAACAACAAGAATGCTCCAGCATAGGTTCTTTTGATCTGCTTTACTAAGGAAAGCAACATTAAGGGGTTAACAAACTTACTTTAATTCAGCATACAAATACCATTCACTTAGTTCAGGGGAAAAAGCCAGCACCCTGAACTTTGGAGCAAATACAAACAAATTACAAACATCGACAGACGGACCAAATACAATTCATAGTTACCAGCATCTGAGTTCAGCCTGGGAGCTCATAACAAGGGCTGGCCCAGACTCATGAGTGCCACCACAGCTGTGGGTAAGAGCTCCAAAAAATAGAAAGCCAACCCCTGGTTTTATATCTTTTTCAGGGTCAAGGGTGAATCACACATGCGACTCACCCACGTGACCTAAAATCGTCACAAAGAGGCGACTTAAACCCACGTGGTCTAAAAGCCTCTGATGTCCCAAACATGCCACTCAAACCATGTAAACTAGGCCCTCCCCTGAGGCAAAGAGGTCACGAAGGACTCCCAATCTAATCAAGGAAACAAAGGCCAAACTCTTCAAGGGCACTTGGTTGAACTGAGTGCTAAGAGCCCATTTTGATTGCCAACACAGGTGCACAGAAACATGATGGAAAAGTACCAAGACATCTAAAAGCAGGGTGCGTGGTGGGAAATAAAATGAAGATTGTGTTGAGCCCCTTTCTTAAACAGAAGCCCTCCAGTCCATGGCCCTGCCCTCTAGTTGGAGGATCCAATGGGTGGTGGTGGGGGGGGGGGCTGAAGATAATGATGAGAAGTAACAGGCAGATTCAATCTTGCAGGATGTGGAGATTTCTCAATGATGACTTTCCTGGGAAAGGAAGGCATCATAGAGAAGTCTAAAAGTAGTGTAGCTCATGGGAAATAGGGAATTAGTCTGAAATAAGACTAGAAAGGTAGGTTGAAGCCTGACTGTAGTAGGCCTTCAGTGCCAGAGTCAGGAAACTGGACTTGAAATTTGCTAGACAAGGTGGGTAGAGTGGTAGAGTAGCTGTTCCTAATTTGGAACATCCTATCTCCCACCTCCAAGCCCTTGTAACAATTGCCCTCTTTGGCTGGACATTACTTTCTCTTCACCCCCACTGGAGAACAATCCTTGGCTTCCATCAGTGAAGATCAGTGGCCTGTTACTGTATAAGGGCTTTTCTGATCCTTCCTCCCACAATCCCAAAACGTTGCAATTACTTTGTTTTGCTTTATTTTTACTTTTGTTTTTCATAGTTTACGTGGTAGGCATAGGAGCCCTGGAAGTGGGAGTACCTCCCAGGCTATGCGCCCCCAAACCACCAGCCTAGCTCCCATAGTCATCACTGAGGGGAGAAATCACCACCAGCAACAGCTGTTCACCACCCACCTGCCAACCACAGTCAGGTAGACATAGAACCCTTGGGAAGAGCAGTACGTCCCAGACCACCGGACCTACTTCAAGCCCGGTCTCCACAAGCATAACTGAGGAGAGAAATTAAGGTAGAGAGGGAGCCTAGCTTCTTCATCACTACCAGCAACAACTGCCAACCACCTACCATGAGCAATCAGATAAGCTCAGGAGCCCTTGGAGCAAGAGTTCCTCCCATACTACTGGATTTGCTTCCAGCTCAGACCTCACACTCATCCCCCACAGCCCTGCCCTGTGGAGAAGGGGCCAGCCAACCCCACCTTTTGCCAACCAACTTCCACACATAGAGAAGACAAGCCAGCCTAGGTGAAGCAGCAAGACACCCTGTGGGGAGAGACAGGAGGCACAAAGTTCTGGGGAGGTTAAACTACCACTACTATCTTGATTGCCACCTCCCCTCAGACCTCAGAGGAGACAGACTAGAGCCTTGAGCTCAAGAGCCTTGGGAATGGTCATATTTCTAGCCCAATGCTGTCAGTCATTGTTTTAGGAAACAACCCTTGTAGATACTATGTAGTTGTTCTTACAGGATCTATTACCACAGCCACCGAAGATTCATAAAAGAAAATTCTTATTACCAAAGTTCACGACATTATCAAATGGTTCAATTACAGAAACTGATAGGATTTTTATCAGTGACTATAATATGAAAATAGAGGCATTACTATCTACTTTGTCCCTGAACCTTAAAGATCATGGAAGTTTTCCATCTGACTTGAAATTGAAACCTTCCCTATGTGTTGTCTTCTCTATTAGAATGTGAGATCCTTGAAGGCAGGGACTGTCTTACTTTTCTATATGTATCCCCAGCACTTAGCATAGTTCATTGTACTTAAATACTTAAATCACTTAATACTTAAATCATTTTTACTTCATATTTTATTACTTGTGTGTGCATTTCCTTCAGTAGGATACAAACTCTTTGAGTCCTTGAGGGCAGAGATTGTCTTACTTTTCTATTAGTATCCCCATCACTTAGCATAGTTTGCTGTCAAACCACTTATATACTTTATTCATCCATTAATTTTTATTTAATATTTAATTATTTGTGTACATGTTTCCCTTCAATAAGATATAAACTCCTTGAGGGCAGGGACTGTTGCCTCCTTTTGCCTTGTGGGTAAAATTTTTAGGGCTAGAACAAACCAGAACCAGAATCAAGCCCAAATAATAAATTTGGGAACCAGTGAGGATTTATGGAGTTTTCCAGCAAGAGAGTACCACCCAAATGGGCAGAGACTCTCCAAAGGAACAAAAGGACAAAACCTATATAACTTTCCATTTAGGCAGGAGGGTAAGCTGAGCATGAGGTGCATTGGATTGGACAGGGATTGTTGCTAGGAATGGGAGATGTGGTATCCCTTGACTGGACAGGGCCTCTTGCTGGGGCAAGTAACAGGCAAGGTTCTTCTTCTAGGTTGAAGGTTGCAGACAGGGCTGGGGGGTCAGGGGCAAGACAGAGGAATTAGAGACAAAATGGAATTGCTTTCGTTTTCTTGGTTACCCACAGTCTTTTTATCCCTAACACCTGGCATAGGGCTTCATAGATCACAGGAGCTTAACTATTTGTTGAACTAAATTTGAGTACAGTTCATGATAATCTTCCATGTTAGGAACAGCTTTAATGAAGTGAGAGAGGCTCCATTACTAGAAAGCTGGCTGCCAGTTGATCACTTTACTTGACCACAATAGCTCAAAAGAAGCATCTAGTAAGGCATAGAGGGATTACCAAGGGACCTGTGTTGGTAGAGGCAGGGGGATTCCCAAATATTCTTTGAATTATTGAAGTACATTTTGCTTAACAATGCTTTTCATAGCTTTCTATAACTAGTATATAAGCATAAAAATATACTCATTAACAATTTAACGAATCTCCAGCTCGAGTGAGTTTCTAAGTCAATATAACCAAACAGCCCCACCCTTCAAACAATGCCATTTATTTGCAGTGTTCTGTTCATGAACATGAACTATTCACCATCTGTGCCCTTATCTATGGGAGAAAATTTTGTTTGATTTTAATATTGCCGACTTTTTCAGCTACTATGATGTTTTTATTTAAGTAAAACATATTTTTCTGGCAGAAGGCACCCAGGGCTGTGGACTAACAATAGCTTAGAGTCTCCAGGCAAACCATTTTATTTTTTATCTGCTTGGTTCCATTAAGAAAAATACAACATTTATGATGTGGGTTTAACAGCTGGTGATCATGGCGGGTGACATGACTCAGTCAACAAATAGTGGAAGTATAATGGTTGAAATGAACCCTATCCAGCTGCTAGGGTATTGTATAATGTATTCAGAGGGGTTCTATCAATTCTAAATAATTCTTTTTATCTTCAGCCAATTTGTTTAATACAGTGACATCCTCCACTCTAGTACTCCAGTGGATCTATGAGCCAATCAAAGTGGTCATTCCCTCTAGCAACGAAGGTGACAACCCATCTAGGTCTGTCACTCCTGTGGGATTTTCAGCCCTCCCAGAGTTTGGCACAGGGGATACAACCAATGCTTCCTCTAGATGCCTTGATATTGCGTGGACACCACTGGTTATTCTCCATTTTTGTTACACAGCCAGTTCATTTTTTGTTTGTTCCCATCATGTATTCTTCTCATGTCATTCTTTACCCACTTCTACTATGACATCTTGCAGGCTGCTCATGTCTACCATGTACCTTTCCATCGACCTTTGTGTGATCCTAAACTTTAATTATTCAGAGACAATAGTATGACATAACTTGGAGCCATGCAACATCCCTGGAGAAATCTTCACTATCAATGACAAAAACCAAAATCTTGAATACACTCAACATTGTACTACAACCCTGAATGATGATTCTTAGTAGTTTTTTATTCTGGAAGAAAATAGTTTAAGGGAATTTGAAGTGCTAAAAAAATGGAAATGATGATTAAAACCAAAGAACCAAAGGATCAGAAAAGAGAAGACTGAAAGGGGCAGCTGTTGGGTAGGTAGGCATAGTGGAACAGGCCCAGGCTGTGAAAATAGGGGACCTGGGTTTGAATCCCACATCGGATGCTTGCTATTAGTGTGATAACCTCCTCTTCTAAAACTATGAAGGGGTAGGATTAGATAACCTCTGATGCCCCTTTCCACTCTAGGCTGATAATCCTATGAGTATGCTTCTCTTAATATATGTTCCTATAAAACAAGTGATTTAGTAACAATGGTAATAGCTAATGTTTGTATAATTAAAATTTTCAAAGTGTTTTAAATGATCTGCCAGACTCTATGAGATAAATTGCATATGTAATATTACATAAATTATTATGATATATTATATATAATAAACTTATATACATATATTATCCCCATTTTAGAGATGGGGAATTTTGGCACAGAGATGTTTAGTCATTTGCCCATAATCACCCAGCTACTTAAGTGTCACTTTAATTTATCACTCCTTAATTCCATTCAGATCTTCTCTGTCTTTTCTTGTATATAAGTACCAATCTTACTCTCAAATTCACTTAGAATCTAGTGTCACAAATAAACCTCCCTACTTTGACTGAAAGAAGGCTTGAATGGTTGAATTCTTTTGAGGCAGACCCCCTGTACCCTTGCGTTTCAGGGTTCCTGGCACCCCAAACCACATCACATTCTCATTCTCAAACTACATATATGCTCATTTTCCAACAACTATATACACATACATACGTATATACTTTGTATGTTTGTATCTTTAATGGAGATGCCCATATGAGTGGAACTTCCAGTGTGGAAACTCCCTCCACAAAACAGAATGACACCTCATCTGTAAGTTATAGAATCAAAGGATCACGGATTTAGAGTTGGAAGGGACCTTAGAAGTCATTCGGCCTCAAGCTCTCATTTTATACTTGAAGAAACAGGCACAGAGAGGTTAAATGACTTGCCCAATGTCCCTCAGAGAGTAAGTTTGTCAGATTCAAAGTCATGTCCACTGACTCTGAAATCTATCACTTGGCCTTAGATTGTCTGTAGCACTGTGATATTAAGAAACTTGTCCATGGTCATGGACATGTCAGAGGTAGGTTCTGAACTCAGGTCTTCCTGACTCCAAGGCTGTTTTTCTATACACTATACCAGTTTGGTTCTCTTGAAAATGTGCTATGTATCTATCTTTATATCTGTTGATCTACTTATCTTTATGTCTATTTTTTCTACTCTGTCTCTCTTTCTTTCCTTCTCTCTATCTTTGTCTCTGTTTCTGTCTGTCTCTGTCTTTTTCTCCCTCCCTCTCTCCTTCTGTCTCTTTCTTTCTTTGTTTTCCTCCATCCCTCCCCCTCTTGTCTCTCTGTTGCTCTCTGTCTCTCTCCCTTCCTTCCCCCTCTCCCTCCCTTCCCCTCTCTCCCTTCTCTTGCCTTCCCTTCCCCTCTCCTCCCTTTCTTTCCTTCTCTCTCTCTATCTTTCTGTTTCTCTCTCTCCTTCCCTCTCCCTCTTCTATGTCTGTTTCACTCTCTGTCTCTCTCCCTCCCTCCCCCCCCCTCCCTTTTCCCTCTCCCTCTCTTTCCCTCCTCTGTCTCTTTCTGTCTCTCTCTCTGTCTCCCTCTCTCTCTCTCTCTCTCTCTCTCTCTCTCTCTCTCTCTCTCTCTCTCTCTCTCATATCTATCTGTCTATCTGCCTGCCTGTTTGTCTGTCTAGAGATGAATTCAGTTACTGCTGCCCCTCCAGCAGCATGTAACTGTCTGAACAATACATATTTTTAATTTACTTTCTCCCTTTCCATGGGGACAATTAGACCACTCTCTCCCATATTCTTATGGATTTCACTGAGGATGTATACTTTTCCAGGGCTTCATGCAACCAATTCAACATTATCTTCTAATAGGAGAACTTGAAGAGTCTAGTGATTAATAGGGAACATGACAGCTTTTCTCATTACATGCCAATATACAAAGAGTCAATTCTCTACTTCCATACAAATATAATAATCACCGAACCACAGAATCCAAGTGTTAGAAGGGTCTTCAGAAGGCTAGTCCAACTGGTGCATGAAAAGGAGCACCCTCTTCAGCAGAGTGAGAAGTAGTCATAGAGTCTTTGCTCTTTTGTAAGGGGAATCTGCTACTTCCTGAGCTGGGCCATTGTACTTTTGGAAGGTTCAAATGGTCAGAAGGTGTTTCCTTACATCTGATAGTGACTAGATAGCATAATGGATGGAGTTTTGGACTTGGAGTCAGGAAAATCTGAATGCTAACCTTAACTCCCACACTTACTAGCTATTTGACCCTGGGCAAGCCATCTAAGCTTTCTCAGTTTCCTCATCTGTAAAACGGGGATAAGAATAGTGCCTACCTCAATAGGTTATTGTGAGGCTCAAGTCAGATAATATATACAAAGTGTTTTATAAACTTTTAAGTGCTGTATCAGTTTTTGCTATTATTATTTATAATAATTACTATGATAATTAATATCATTATACTTATTTCACTGCAACTTCCATGCAATTTTTTTTAAGTTCTGCCCTATGGTACAAGAGGAAGTCCAATCCTTCCTCCAAACAATAGTCGTTCAAACATTCGAAGACAGCCATTATCTCTCCCCACTAAAAAGCCCCCTTAAGTCTTCTATTTTTCAGGTTCATGCTGGTAGCAGATAAAGGGAGGTAGCAGGTGCAGTTGTGGCAGAGGGAGTAAGTAGTGCTTCTCAGAGGCACTTGGGAACAACCACATCACCCCTTACCTCTCGCTCTTCTCCACTACTGGTTCATCACATTAATTTTCTCAGAGTACAAAAGTGGTTTATTGTGGGCATTATTTGAACCAGGGGTGAGGAACCAGCAGCCGCAAGGCCATATGTGGCCCTCTAGGTCCTCAATCGTGGCCCTTGGACTGAATTCAAACTTCACAGAACAAATCTCCTTAATAAAAGGATTTGTTCTGCAAAACTTGGACTCAGTCAAAAGGCTGTACCCAAGGACCTACAAGGTCACATGTGGCCTCCAGGCCACAGGTTCCCTGCCCCTCATCTGGACTATCCTCATAAATTATTAAAATTGCAGAAACTCCCTCTCTAATCGGTCCTTTTGTGGTTGTTCAGTTATGTTCAGGTGTAGCTCTTTGTGACTCTATTTGGAGTTCTCTTGACAAAGACACTGGAGCAGTTTTACCATTTCCTTCTCCAGCTCATTTTGCAGACAAGGAAACTGAGGCAAACAGAGATAAATGACTTGTGCAGGGTCACATAGCTGGTAAGTGTCTTAGTCCAGATTTGAACTCAGGAAGATGAATTTTCCTGACTCCAGGCCCAGCACTCTATCCATTGTGCCACCTAGGTGCCCAAGTAAAACTGGGGAAATGTCTTCTCCCATGAGCTGAATTTTCCCTTTCTCAATCTTGTACTGCATCATTACAGACTTAGACAAAATTATTGTTAGCAACCAGTTAATTTATTATGGTATCAAACTACATAGCAATGCAGATAAGCATTTATAGGACTTGTAGTTAGAGTCACTTCTTTTCCTCCTCCTTTGCTCTAGCCCCAGTTGCTCTCAAAAGCATTGCTGATGGAAGAGATGAACATTTAAGCACTGGGCGTACTTTCCCCTGCATTGAACTTCATTCCTATGCCCCAATTGTCCCAACGGTCAGTTCAACCTGGGTCTTAGCAGCTCTGCTCTCTCCTGCACCACAACTCATTTCTTATCTCCTCTCATCCTCTGGATTCCTGAGTCATCTAACTGCTTTTCACTTTGTCCTCTTCACTTTTCCCTTTCGGTTTCTTTAAACTAGAGCCCAACTCCCTTCCTGAAGGCTGTTGGAACCATCCAAATAAATTGGTCTGAATGCCTGTATTAAGTCTAACATAAGGATTTTTATCATCCTTGAAAGGTCCTCAAAGTATCTCAGATCCTTGGCAATATGGGACCATGTACCCATTGATAAACAAAGATTGTGAAAATAGTGGAGGAATGCAGTATTTGAAGGATACTCCTTAAGTTCTTTTCTTTTAATATCTAGAAGGCACCTAGTCAAACCTTTTTTATTTAAAAAAAAAATCAATGCCATTTATGTTTTTAACAGCTTTTTTTTTTAACCTGGGAAGGTATATATGAGCTATGCAAAACGAAATGAACAGAACCAAGAGAACTTACAGAGTAGCAAGCAATATCGAAAAGATAGTGAACTATGAAAGATTTACTAACTCTGTTCTATATCCACCATAAATCCAAAGGACTCATGATGAAAAATGCTATCCACTTCCAGATAGAGAATTGATAGATTCAGAGTACAGAATAGAGCATATTTTCCCCCTTTCTCTATTTTTCTTGCTTCCTTCCATGCCTGAACATAGCTAATGTGGAAATATGTTTTGCAGGACTTCATATGTGTAATGGGTATTGTATTTCCTGTCTTCTCAGTGGATGGGGGAGGGGTAAAGGGAGAGAGAATTTGGCACTGAAAATAAAATTAAAACAAAATAAAGTTTTCCTTTTCCTTTTCAAATTAGTCTCTTCCATTAAGGAATGTGGTTATATTTTTGTCTATTTTAAACAGAATAAAAACCAAACCACTCTTTCCTTGCCCTATATACTTAAAAAAAAAAAATCTTCCAGTCTTCTAAAATGAGTTTTTAAAGCTTTAGCTCCCTCTGCTGGATGGATGACAATATCATGTGCTTTTCTAATGAATAGACAGCTACTGATTTTAATTGGTTACTTATAATCTTTCGGCCTAGTGAATAATTAAACCCAGGAGTATCTCTTAAAGACTGGGGTGAGGACAAGACAAATGCCTTGTCCTCAGATTATTTCAGATTTTCATTGTCTACCTTTTTTGTGGTGGAGAGCACACAATTGCACTGTGAAACATTCAGATCAAAGATATAACAGGGATTTAGAGTCAGAAGAATCCTAAGAGGTTACCTAATTCAACTCCCCCATTTTATAGATGAGAAAACTGAGGTCTGGGAGAGATTAAGAAACTTGCCTAAAGTTACATAGGCACACAGGTAGCAAGGGAAGGGAATAAGCATTTATTAAGCATCTACTATGTACCAGGCACTATGCACCAAGCACTTAACAAATATTATCATGTTTGATCCTCACAACAACAACTGAGAAAATTAGACAGAGTGTAAGCAACTTGGCCAGCATCATACAACTACTTTCTTTGGCACAGGGGTCCTTGAAATCACTGAAGGCCCATTCTGCTGTGCCTGAGGGGAAACCTGGCATTTTTAAAAATAGTAGGTCATGTCTTATAGCACAATAATATTCCAGCACAATAATATACCACAGCTTGTTTGGCGATTCCCCAACTGATGGGCATCCCTTTGATTTCCAATTCTTAGCACCACAAAAAGAGCTTTTATAAATATCTTTGTACAAATAAGTCCTTCCCACCTCTCCTTTTTTTTGATGTCTTTGGGATATAGACCTAGCAGTGGTATAGCTGGATCAAAGGGTATGCACAATTTCATAGCCCTTTGGGCATAGTTACAAATTGTTTTCCAGAATGGTTGCATCAGTTCATAACTCCACCAACAATGCATTAGTGTTCCAGTGTTCCCAGATCCCCTCCAACATCCATCATTTTCCTTTTTTAATAGCCAATATTAGGAAATGTGATAGGTGTGAGGTGGTACCTCGGAGTTGTTTTAACTTGCGTTTCTCTAATCAACAGAAATTTAGAACATTTTTTCATATGACTATAGATAGCTTTGATTTCCTTGTCTGAAAACTGCCTGTTCCTATCTATTTATCAATTGGAGAATGACTTGTATTTTTATAAATTAGACGCAATTCTCTACACATTTGAGAAATGAGGCGTTTATCAGAAATACTTGTTACAAAATTTCCCCCTAGTTTTCTGCTTTCTTTATGATTTTGGTTGCATTGATTTTGTTTTCTGCTAAAATTTTTTAATTTTATATAATCAAAAATTATCTATTTTACATTGTATAATGCTCTCTATCTTTTGTTTGCTCATAAATTCTTCCCTTATCCATAGATCTGACAGATAAACTATTATGTGATCTCCTAATTTGCCTAGGGTATCACCCTTTATGTGTAAATCATGTACTCATTTTGACCTTATCTTGGTATATGGTATGAAATCTTGGACTATACCTAGTTTCTGCAATACCGTTTTCCAGTTTCCCTAGAAGTTTTTGTGAAAGAATGTCGAAAAGCTTGCATCTTTTGGTTTATCATATACCAGATTACTATGGAGCTCACGATCTCCCCACATGATGACACCTTCAGTCCCCTAAAGGTGACATGCAGGGTGCCAAGAGTGTAAGAGGACCAGTCATTATGGTACTTGGAATTTGCTTTTTCCTCATCAGCACCTGGTGAAAACCTCTTGTTTCAAGACTCAGCTTAGATACAGTGTCCTCCATGAGGCCCTTAATTCTTCCCACGTCATGCTTTCTCTCATCACATTAGCCTACATCACTTTTCTGCCACTTTTCATTGTTTCATCAAATTCTACCATGTATTATAGTTACACATAGAAATAGCCATCTCTGGTAGTTGATTGCAAACTCCATGAATGCTGGGGTTATGTGGCATCTACCTTGGTATCCTAAGTGGAGTGATTTTTTTTTAATATTTTATTGAATTGTATGTTCTTGTTTAGGAGCTTTCCTTTATTGTCCTGCTTATCCCCTTAAGTACTGAAGGATATAAACACCATTGCATTTATTGACATGAAGCCCCCACAGTTTTCATTCTCTTAATAAGTCACCTATGGGTGGAATCCTAGATAAACCTATCACATACTTCAGAGGGCAAGCCAATCCCTTGTCAGGCTGCAGTTACTACTTTGACCATTAGATGGCACACTTACTCTTCATAAATGGAAGAGGAAGTCTGATAATTACAAAGTCATTGTCAAGACTGCAGGAAATCAGGTGTTCCTACAAAGACTAACATTGTCCCGTGGGGCAAAAAAGCCTTCTGAAAGTACATTTAGATAGTGCATTGTACTGTGAAAACAAAAAGCAGAATCTAGATTCAATATTCATCTTAAACCACCAACACCACCACCACCACGATCACCACCACCATTTGCTTAAATAGGAGAATTTCTAAGGTCATTTTATAAGAAGAGAATACGATTTTACCGCCCTCTAAAATACCCTTTAGAAGAAAGCCAAATTTCCGCTCGAGTCCAGGAGAGCAGGCTTTCAGTGATTTCTGGGGTCCCTCTGCCAAAGAATATGTTTTTACCTGTTTCCTTAGGTCTAAAGTTCTTTCTTAAAAGAGGTAGCCTTTTCTTCTATTATCAGGATAAATGACTTAAAATGCAAATTTAGTTATTTGGAGGAGGAGAAGTTTCAAATGAAGGGTAATTATTCAGTCAACTAGTGTCATGGACTACCTTTTAAATTTAGAATTGGACACCTGAGGGCATTCCAGGAAATTCTCAAAGTAAGATTGTAGGACTGAGAACTAGAGAGGGTGTAAGAGAAGATCTAATCCAACCCCCTCATTTTCAGATCAGGAAGGAGGCTCAAGAAGTAACTTGCCCTGGGATGAATGTGTGTGTGTGTGTGTGTGTGTGTGTGTGTGTGAGAGAGAGAGAGAGAGAGAGAGAGAGAGAGAGAGAGAGGGAGAGAGAGAGAGAGAGAGAGAGAGAGACACATCCAAACTCAGGTCCTGCTGACTCTAAGGCCTGTTCTCTGTCTAGCATGGGTCCCTCCATACATCTAACCTCTAAAGCAATGATAGTGTCCTTTTAATTTGTTTTTACTTGATTTGTCTTCCATGGGCTTTGAAAACACTGTTATCCCTTTTTCTGTGTGTGGAATGCTTTTCTTATGATCACTATTTTCCCTATAAATTAGCCTGTGCAACTAAAAGATGAAGGGGTCTGAGACATCTGTGTGTATGTGTGTGTGCGTGTGCGTGTGTGTTCATACCCAAGCTCAAACACGCTGATTTCAAAGCCATTCAGAAACCAGTGCAGCTGGAATTGCAAAATGGCAATCCTTTTATTCATCTCAGCCTCTAATCCGTCTTTAAAAGGAAAGGTGTCAGAGTTTACAATAACAGGCTCTGTCTCGTTGAAATATCCCAGGAATACATCTTTTTAAGGTTTTTTCAGAAGTTCATCCAAGAGTATCATGGTCTTTCTTTTGGTATATTGAAAGTCACACAAGATAATTATAGGATCCTAGATCCCATCGCTGTTGCTGTGGAGATTCACTTTGACAAGAATTCTTGTCCTCATCAATCATATTCACAGGAGAAGCCTGTGTAAGAAAGGGCAGGGACTAAAGTTTCTTTTTCCATTGACTGAGTCCCTTAAATCCCTCTTGTCTTTAGACTATTTGGCAGTTGTGGTCCAGCTGTTGACTTGTTAGGAGTTTGAGTGGGCTAGGGAGGGGTGGCCTTATTTTACTCAGAGTTTAGGAAAAAAACAACACAAAACATGGTTGTAACTTTGAGGACCCTGATCTTTCTTCATTCTCCAGCTTTCCATGACTGAGATCACAGGTGATATATTCCCACCCCTCTAAATAGTACAATCACAGATCTAGAGTTGGAATAGACCTCAGAGACCATCTAGTCCAAACCCTTTATTTTACAGATGAGGAAACTGAGCCTCAGAGAAGTGCAGTTACTGGTCCAAGGTCACTCAGATAGTAAGGGGCAGAGCTGAAATTTGAACCCAGGAGCCCTGACTTCACCTTCAGTGTCTTTCCCCTTGTACCATGCTGTTGATGAGAGATTAGGATCAGAGCTGGCCATGGGGAGAGAGGCAATGAAAGGTGATGGAAAGGATAGAGAAGTATTGGATGCTGGAGACTAGACTTTGGTGCTTGTATGAATTTTCATAATATAGCTTGTGGCCTGCTCTCACCCAAACATGAATGTCTCAGTTGTTTCTTCCTTTGGCCCAGACTTGTGATTTCATTCAGTGTAGGGGTCTCCCATTGCAGAAATTGCCTCCACTAATGCAGAATAGCTACTTATTTATAACTTAAGGAATTAGAGTATTGTCCGAGGGACTGAGACATTAAGTGATTTGCCCGTGGTTGGTTAATATATATCAGAGAGGCAAGATTTCCAAACACCTAGTCAGGCTATCATCAGTATGCCATGATGCCTTTCTGTTACGTAGCAGTAGTGGTGATGGTGGTAGTAGTTGGAAGTATTAGGAGCAGCAGTAGAGGCAGCCTCTGTAGTAACCATAGTAGTAGTAGTAGTAGTAGTAGTAGTAGTAGTAGTAGAAGAAGTAGAAACAGTAGTAGAAGTAGTAGGAATAGCAGTAATATCTAGCACTTTAAGGTTTGCAAAGTGCTTTAAACCCTAGCATTTGATCCCCACAACAGCTCTGGGAGGTAGATACTATTATTATCCCCATTTTAGAGATAAAGAAACTGAAGTAGACAGAGGTTAAGAGACTTGCTCAAGGTCACACAGCCAGTAAGTATCTAAAGCAGGATTTAAACTCAGATCTTCCTGATTCCAGGTCCTCTGCTTGGTCTACCATACTACATGGTTGATATTTCTTTGATCAAATATTCTCACTTTTGTTTGTCAGATGAATTAATAAATAATTGAATATTACAATAACGGTAGCTCACATCTATCCAGAACTTTACAATCTGTGTTGACTCTGTAATCAAAGGATTTGGATTTAAATCTCACATTGTGTGCTTTAATAACTGTGACTTTGGCCTGTAGTATGACCATCTTTTTGTGGCACAGCAGATGTGACTCCTTTAATACTTATATTAGCCATGTGACCTTGGGTAAAACACAGAACCTACCGGGGCCTCAGTTTCCTTTTCTATAAAACAAAGGAATTGGGCTAGATAGCCTTAAAAGTTCTTTCTAGTACTAGATCTTTTTCTCTTGTGTCCTTGATAGGCCTTTTCAGTGGTGCATAGAGTGCTTGGGCCTGGAGTCAGGAAGACTTGAGGTCAACCCTGATCTCAGACATTTACTAGCTTTGTGATTCTGGGCAAGTTGCTTAAACTCTATTTGCCTCAGTTCCCTCATCTGTAAAATGGGAATGATAATAACCTCTACCTCCCAGGGTTGTTGTGAGGGTCAAGTGAGAGAAGCACTTAGCACAGTGCTTGATACATAGTAAGCACAATATAAATGTAGATCAACTCTGTGAAGTAGGCATTCTAGGTATTATTATCACTATTTCATAGAAATAAAAAAGAAAGTTACGTGATAACTTTATCATATATTTAAAAAGAATAACAGGTTGTGCATGATAGATTTGCAGTTTCATATACAATCATCTTTTTTCCTATTCTACTATGTTATGAAAATGCTTCTTTTAAGTTCAGGGGAAAAAAACTTTAAAAAATAAAAATGAGAAAGCCAATGCCCAGAGAGGTCAAAGGATTTGTCTATGGCCCAAAACTAAGAAGGGGTAGAGCTGGTAGCTCTAAAGGTTTCCTTTTCTTTTTTTAAATTAAGATTCTAAGGTTATAGATTTAGATCCGGAAGGAACCTCATTGAGTTTAACTCCCTCACTTTTCAGATGAGCAAACTGAGGCACAGAGAGGTGCCTCTGGTCACCATGCCAGTAAGAGTCTGAGGCAGGGGTTGAATGAAGGTCTTCCTGACTCCATAACCAGAGGCTTATCCAGTGGACCACATCTCCTTTCTCCCTCTCTCTTGAGTCATTTTTCAGGCAATCCAAGCATTCTGAGAGAAATATTTAACTCGTAGAGCCACTGAGGCATCTCAACTTGGGTTGAGAAAGCTTTATTCTTCTGTACTAACTGACCACTCCTGTATGGGTCACTGCTGGTAACTCAGGTGTGACTTCTACAAAGCTCTCTATTAGTGAAGCTTCCACTGGAACCTGTCATTCCAGTAATGACTGCCGCCCTCAGAAAAAAACACATGCCAAGGCATCATTAGGGTCAGGTCTGTGTAGTAATGCATGAATGTTTGAGAAGGGTGGAAGACTAGTAATAGGAATCTGTGTATTGAAACTAGGGTGAAAGAAAAGGTGGATAAACTTGAAAAGGTTTTTAAGGTAAAATTCTTAGTTGCAAGTAGAATTCCAACAAGGATGGAGTATGTATGCATAAGGATGGGGGTTAAATTATTAGAGCAGAGAGATTCATGTTTTCTTTTCGTCTTTCTAAGCCCAAATTAAATTACTTCTGTTAACTGGAGAGACAAGTGGAGAAACAAAGGTAGTAATTATTGTGGTTGGATAAGCTGGGTAATGCTGGCTGCCCAGAAATTTGGTTGGGCAAAGGATGGGTTTCGGTTCCTTATTTCCTTCCCTGAATTTCCCTTTTTCTAGAGCTTTGTTGTCTTGAATACCTCACAATGCTTAGCAAGGTTCTAGGCAAATAGCTGGGGCTTAGCCAATACCCACTGAGGGATCATTTATCCACTTAAATGGATTAGTTCCAAGAAACCTGGCCCAGTTTTTCTGGGTTGGGAATGGAACAAAACCAGAGTTTCACTGTTTATTTTCTCTACTTTCTCCTCTCAAAACCTTCATTTAGTTTTTGGGTCCCTCACTTCAATAGAGGGGGCAGCTTGGTGGTGCAGTGGATAGAGTGCTAAGCCTGGAGTCAGGAAGACTCATCTTCCTGAGTTAAAATCTACCCTCCGACACTTACTAGCTGTGTGATCCTGGGCAAGTCACTTAACCCTGTTTGCCTCAGTTCCCTCATCTGTAAAATGAGCTACAGAAGAAAATGGCAAACCATTCCAGTATCTTTGCTAAGAAAACCCCCCAAAGGGTCATGAAGAGTCAGGGACAACAACACCCAAAGCTGGGTGTTTTTTTTTTTTCCTAGATTAAGGAAAGCAATGAAAAATGTTTGCTTGGGAAAGCTGCCGTTCTCTTATAATATGGCAATATCCCAACTTCTCTGTTAACATATTTACTATAATACGAATCTAAATAAATTCCGGCCACTAGTGTCTTTTTCCAAATGACTCGGTGTATGCAAAGTTACTGCGTGCACCTTAAAGAGCTGTGTAAATATCAGCTATCGCTATTACTTTTGCTGTTGTTATCGTTATTATTCCAGGTTCACGAGTTATAGCTCTCTGGTCTCCTGCCTCACTGACAAACAGCCCTGCTAAAGTCAATTCTTTTTCTGTTCTTTACATTCTGTGGGGGAGGCAGTGTGGAGTGAAGGGAAAAGAGCACTGTGCTGGGGATCAGAGGGCTTCAGTTCAAATCTCTCCTCTGGTACTTACTAACTTGTGCTTCTCTCCATTCCTGGCCCTGTTCCTGGCTTCTGGACTTCAAAACCATGTTTCACCCAACCCCCCAGCTTCTCAATTCCCTTTTCTGTATTGTCTGCCCCCATTAGAATGTAAGCTCCTTGAAGACAGGGATTGTCTTTCTTGTTTGTATTTGTATCTCCTGTGCTTAATAAATCCTTCCTTGCTGCCTTCCTTCCTTCCTTCCTTCCCTCCTCCCTCCTTCCTTCCTCCCCTCCCTCCTTCCCTCCTTCCTTCCTTCCTTCCTTCCTTCCTTCCTTCCTTCCTTTCTTCCTTCCTTCCTTCCTTCCTTCCTTCCTTCCTTCCTTCCTTCCTTCCTTCCTTCCAGCGACTCTGAGCAGTAGGTGCTTCTGTTATCCCCATTTTGCAGATGAGAAAATTGAGACTCAGGGAAGGGAACTGAGTTACCCAAGATAATACAGATAGTAAGTGCCTTAGGTGGGATTCATACCTGAGTCTTCTTGGGTTCAAGTCCAACACTTTATCTATACCCATTTCTGATTGTTCTTTTCTTCTTCCAATAAAAAAGTGTGTGTGTGTGTGTGTGTGTGTGTGTGTGTGTGTTTGTGTTAGTTATATGCATATGTGGTCACCTGTATGATCAGCCTTTGTATGTGCTGTAGAATTGACACAAATTGCTTAGTTTTATGATTGTTAGCATATGGTAAATAAAATTAGATTTTATTTTTAATGAATATTACTTACCTGTTGCCCAAATGGGCTACTGAACCAGAGTGAATTGTGTCATTGACACTTGTAGAAAGGCATAGAAACTTCCTCAGGATGGTTAGGTCATCAAAGAATTAAGAAGATCAAAAATGCTGTCTTCTTCCATGTGCATGACCTCATTGAGAGTCTCTCTGGAGTTCTCCATTGTACTTGAGCAAGACCATGAAGGATGTCTCATTGAAGTATGTGATGAGTCAGACACACAGGAATGAACCCAGGTATGTCTTCCCAGGGAAGTAGAGAAACCAGTCTTGTTCTGACAAACAAATAGCAAATGAAAATACTTCAGAAGATGTACACACCCCAAAGACTTAGATAAGTCAGGATCATAGATTTAGGGGTCTTCTATTCCAGCTTTACAGATAAGAGACTTTAAGAGACTAAAGCCCCTCCCCCCAAAGCTGAAGTGACTTGCCTAAGGTCATATAGATAACAATTGAAAGAGGTAGGATTTGAACCCAGGTCCTCAAACTCCAAATCAAGAGTTTTCCCTCTATAATGTACTGCTTTTCACCTTTATGGAGTGTTTGATTTACATACATTAGTTTTGAGGTTTTTGGAGGGAGGCAATCGAGGTTAAGTGACTTGCCCAGGATCATACAGCTAATAAGTGTCTGGAGCTAGATTTGAAGTAGTTTACCATTCCCTTTTCCAACTCATTTTACAGATGAGGAAACTGAGGCAAATAGGGTTAAGCGATTTGCCCAGGGTCACACAGCTAGTAAGTGTCTGAGACTGATTTTTGAACTCAGGGGCCTGGAGTCAGGAAGACTCCAGGGCCAGTCCTCTATCCCCTATGCCACCTTGCTGTACAGTTAATAAGATTAAGAGACAAGCATAGTTTGCATAGACTAGGCTTGGATTGAGGAAGATTTGAGTTTGAATACTACTTCTGAAACTCATTGGCTATGTGACCACATGCAAGTCACCCAGGCAATGTCCTAGAGTCATCGATGGATATAAATCTTAGCTGTAGAAGTCATACATGGATCCCACACTTAGGCAGCCATAAGTATTTGATTCATTGACATGAAATCACAGAAACACAGAATTGTAGAGTTTGAAGGGAACTTCTCTACCATCTATCACAAGCTGAAAAAGAATTCCTGCAGAAATTATGTTTATTTTTATTCCCATAGGCCAAGTGGTTACCCAACCTCTAGCTGATGACCTCCAATAAGAGAGTGCCCACTGTCTCCTGTAAAAGCCCTATTTAACTTATCAATACTTTTAATTATTGGGAAGTTTTTAATTTATATCAAGTCTAAGTTTGTCTCTTTACAACTTCTCTCTATGGCTCCTGGTTCTGCCCTATGGGGCCAAAGAGAATATTTTAAATCTCTCTTCCACATAAAAGTCCTTAAAAACACTTGAAGATAACTATTACGGGCCGCTAGGTGGAGTAGTAGATAGGGTGCTGAGCCAAGAATCAGGAAGACCTGAGTTCAAATCTGACCTCAGACACTTAAGCTGTATGACCCTGGGCAAGTCACTTAACCCAGTTTGCCTCAGTTTCCTCATCTGTAAAATGAGTTGGAAAAGAGAATGGTAAACCATTCCAGTATTTCTGCCAAGAAAACCCCAAATGTGTTCATAAAGAGCCACACAAGAATGAAATGACTGAACAATGACAGCCTTAGCTATCATGATTCTCCTTACCCAGTTTTCTCTTAACCAGGCTAAACATCTCTAATTCCCCTGATTTGGGGTGGGGAACTTGAGGCCTTGAGGCAAATTTTTTGAATTTTAATATTTTTAGGATTTGTTCTGTGAAGTTTGGATTCAGTGAAAGGGCCGAACTTGAGGACCTAGAGAGCCACATGTGGCCTTGAGGCCTCAGGTTCTCCACCCCTGCCCTAAGTCATCCCATATGGAATTTACTTGAGGCTTTCTTTTAGATCTTCAAGCTCCCCAGTGTCCTTTCTAAACCATCTCTTAATCTCATTAATCTCTGTATTCTCTAAACTGTGGTGGCCAAAATTAAGCCCAGCACTCAAATATGGTCTCACTGGAGCAAATTACACTGTGACTATACCTTATTCCTAGATCTGGACACAGCAACTCTCTTAGTGTAACCCTATTTACATAGAACAGCCTGACTAGATAAACTGAGTCACAGGATAGCTAGAGTAGGCTTGGCTTTTTTTTTTTTTTTAGTTTTTAGGGCTTTTTTTTTTATTTTGCCTTTTTAAAACCAACAACATTCAAACCACTTAACCATTCAAAAAGCTTAACACTGAAAACCTAATAATGAAGAGCTATCCTTTATCTGGAGACAAATAACCTGGGGTTGACAGATTTCTTTAGGACATGCAATATTACCTACCCACCACTGAAATACAACCACCCTTGGTGAAACTGGAGCCATAGGTGAATGCATGCACAAATATTTAAGGAAAGCTAGTCAACTCCTTTGGAATGAGGAACCTAAAAGGACTCTTGGTTGAAGGGGATTGTGATCTAAAGATAAATATGAGTGATTGGCCTTGGCAACCCACCATGCTTTCTGGAGGAGGGGAAAATACATTTCCAGCTGTATGCAGGGGTGGACTGAAACTGAATGGCTCTGCTCATGTGCTTTACCAGGCAGAAGGGAGAATGTGGAAAAATGTCTGTCTGTCGGTCTCACACACTCACACATATACACTGCCATTCACCCAGGCTGCCTCAAGGGAGCACAGTCATTAAAAAAAAAAAACAAAAACAAAAAACTAGTTACAGTCTTTTCTTGGAATCCCATGATATTTTTTCTCAAGTTGCTGGGATAAGATTTGTGTCCAGTTCCATTTTATTCAATGGCAGGAGGATAGAAATCTAAGTGAAAAATGTAATGAGATAATAATGGGTTAGCTTTAAGACACTGGCTGCTTGTTTTAAGGAAGTAGCAGCATATAATAATCACTGACATTCCTATTGCATTTTAAGATTTGCAAAGAACTTTCCTTTCAACAATCTTGTGACATAGTTCAAGTCTGTAACCCTTCACCCAGGGATATTACTACAGAAACTTGGTGCAGGGGAAATGTTACTATGAAGGCATCACCCAGAGTTGCCTAATTTTCTGAGAGCATTTGACCTTGGAAAGAACTTCCTTCCAAGGAAAAGCCAGGTAACCAAGAGAGAGAAACCATGACGTCAAGACAGCAGAGAAGAAAGACTTTGAGCTGTGCCTCTCTTGCAAATGGCCAGCAAACAGGGGGAATGGGTGTTATCTCTATGACAGGAAATGGAGAAAGGAAGAGGAGCTAAGACTTTGTGGTGAGGTAGAGGATGTGTAAAGGCAGCGAGAGACCACTGGGTAGGCTAGCACCAGTGTATTGGAGCAAAGAGCAGATTGCAATTCGTGAGAACTTAGAATCTAGTCTACATCCCCTGCCTTCCCCCAGATTTCCTAGAACTCTTCTAAGGAAAGATCACAGCTCCTCTTTACCTATCTGACCCCTGTACATCCTATTTCTCCTCTGACCAGGAGGGAGAAGGATATTGGGAAAAGAAAACGATCAGCCCCCAATCTACAGCCAATCAGTCTACAAGTAGACATCTATTCCTTTAAAGTATTTGCATTTGCATTTTCGTGTTATTTTATTTTATTTGGTGGGGTGTGTGTTATTTTAAATCATTATTAAAATGGATGGCCATTTTGAATGATTTTAGTCCAAGCTAATAAGACACAGATTGAGAGTAGGGAAGGCTATCCAAGAAGGCTAGTCTTGTACAGCCTTTCCTTGGCTCAGACTGAGATGAAGGACAAGTCAGTTACAGAGACAATTTCTTCAAGATTAATAATTTCTGAGGTGTCTCAGGGATATTTTTATACCTGGAGTGAGACTTAAAAGGAAACGAGCCAGTAGCAGGGAGAAGTAGAGGTCTGTGTATGTGTGCAGATAATCGTACACCTTGCACAAGACATAGTCAACCCCAGTCTTGATTGATATTTTTGTCATTATACATATGAGGAAACTGAGGCTCAGAGATGTTAAGTGACTTAACCAGGGTTATTGTGGCTAGTAAGTGGTAGAGGTGGGATTGTGAATTCAGGTTTCCACATGTCAAAAGTAACATTCTTTGTAGTATATTGAACCATCTTTGTAGTATTTTTGTTTGTTTTGGGTCCAGGTTTGTGACTTCATCACTGTAGAGGAACTCCTCATGTGGAAACTCCCTTCACAGATGTACTTTGGCACCCTACATGGAGCTTTGAGAGGTTGTACCCAGGGTCACCTAGCTAATATGTGTCAAAGGCAGTACTTGGAACTCATGTCTTTCTGACTACAAGACTGACTCTCTACCATACCATGCTGCCTATCTTTTCCATTATTTATCTCCAGAAAGTGGTACCATTATTAGTTGCATTCTAATATGTCCATACTTTGTGCACATATCCACAATGTCAGCATTAGCAAAATACAATAGCGGGTTTGCTTTTGTAGTTCATAAATGTACATAAAGGATACATATTAATGTATATATGCCTTCGCTTGAAAAGAAACCACATTCTATATTAGTTAATAGGAAGTCAATTTTAATCTCTAGTGCTATAATCTTTGCTAAGTAATCTCTATAAGCCCTGCAATTATCTTCATGTACTTAAATGTTTACTAAGAAAATAACAAGTCAGAAATCAGTGGTGAAGTCTCCACCCAGGGCTTAGCTTTTATTGTTTTGGGGGGGACATTTCAGCTACTGTCTTTGACCAAGTCATAAAATGATGACTATTATTCTGAACCTGTTTTCAGTATTTAAAATGTGACATGCCACTTTTATTTCTGAAGTGTGACTTTGCCAGTTTCTTGAGCGTCTTTTTCTACTAAACATTTTTCATTATTTGAATTGAAAACTTTTATTTCCCCTATTTCCTTGATATGTCTAAGGGTTCTTTTTATATATATTTTTTTGGTTTTGTTTTAAAGAGGGGTTTTAACCTTTTATGTGTCATGGTAACCTGCCAAAGTCTATGAAACCCTTCTTAGAATAACAGTTTGAAATTCACAAAATAAACGGATTATCATTGTTTTTCCTTCATTCTCAAAGAAAACCAATGACATCGTTGACTGATAGCTTGACTTGCCTGTGAATTGGATTTAAGTGAGGCAGAGTCGTACAAAGTCCTCAGCCTCATTCTCTCTTCTAGAGTCATTGGAGTCCAGTGGCAGGACAAAAGTCAAGGTGTCTAGCGATGGCCTGGGATGCAGTGGGATGACCTTGGTGTCTTCCATATCTGACCAAGCTCTAAGCACTCGACAGCACCTGCTTCAGCTGCTTTCATGGCTGTTGGAACAAATTGTTCTCATCTGCCCATTCCACCAAGGAAAGTCTTCATATTCTCAGGGTAGACATCTCCCTAACTCATCGATGGGTTTGAAGCCTGATGGTTATCCTCAACCTAGTTTACCCCATCTGCTGAGATGGTTTTACAGGAGTGTGGCCTCTGCACATGCTACAGCTTCTTGGAGCCACAGGTGAGAGTAATAACATTCTTAAACACATAAAATAAAATACACAGGATAATAAAGGAAAGCAATTACATATAATGAAGTTACAAGTCATTAAAAAACAAACAAACAAGTTTATAGACTCCAAATTATGAACCCCTTCTTTAAAATATCCTTTTTATATTATATTTAATATATTATGTATGTATATGTTATTACATTTTACTAGGAGTCAAGAAACCTAGATTCTAAGCCTGACTATGTCATTTACTACCTGTATGACCGTGGACAAATCCCTTCAGCTCTCTGGGCTTCAGTGTCCTCTGTAAAGGAGAGTTGAATTAGATGAACTTAATTAAGGTTTCTTCCAACACTAACATTCAATTATTCTAAATTAGATGAAAGACTCTTGTCAAATAAGCATCACTCAGATATTCTAAGGAACCTGTCATCTCACAGGATGCTACCTCCAATGACACAGAGCAGGTCACAGCCTCTTCTTTCCTGCCCATCCTATATGACTCTTGTCAGTGTCCTCCTATAAATTTGCCACTGTGGGGGCAGGGGAAGGGTTCTACCCAACATGGAGGGCTTTCCTCCTATTCTCTTTATATCACAAAGAGTTGGTCTATCCCATCAGTTATAGCTTACTCTCACAACATGAACAGTCCATCTTCTTTTTTCACACATATAGTTCTTTGATGCCATTCTTCACACCACTTTACAATCCTTTATTTGCCATGTGCTGCAACCTGCTCATGCATGAGTCTCCATTGCCTTTTAGGATATACCCATTTCAAAGCTTTCCAGACTGCAGTGTTCTATGATTCATATCCCTATACTGCATATGAGTATATCAATATAATCTGTCCAGTCAGGTGTATAATCCATACACCATTACTTTGTTTTAATTAGACCATTAAAATGTTGATAACCATTCATCAACTAGCAAAAAGGGAGAGAGTCTAGGTGTAAACTTGAATAACTTGGCCTCAACTTGACCTCTCTAGCTTTGGTCATCAACTAGAACCCTTTATAGGTGAAGGACCCTATACCTAGCATATAATCCATTCATTCAGTCTTCCAAACAACACTGGTCATCTAGGTGACTCGTCATTTTATAGATAAAGAAACTGAGGTATAAAGATTGATCTCTCTTGTGACTTGGCCATTTCACACAGGTCAATAGCAGAGTTTCAAATTCAATTCCTCTCTCCAAATCCAGCACTTCTTCCTCTCTTCCTTCTTATATTTTTGTTGAGAATTTTTGTTTTGTTAACATCTCTCTGTTGTCCTTAGGATGTCTAGCTTGTAGACTTAGTGTCTAAGTATATCTTCCCAGTAGATTGTGAACTCCCTGAAGGAGGTAATTCTGGTGCTTTCCATCTTTGTACTCTCAGGACAAGTACCTTGTACATTCCTCAGTGTGGTGACTCCTTGTGCTATTGCAAATGCACCTTTTGAGCTTAGAGGACCATGTCCTGCTTAATGCTCATGGAACTTACCCATGGTCACATGATTACATATCAGAGGTGGGATTTGAACCCAGATCTTCTGGACTCCAGATCTAGTACTCTATCCATTCTCATGCATCTATACATACAGAAGATCCTTAATAAGCATTGAATTAAATTTTGTTGAATGCCATAGCACTAAGGAAGAAGAATCATTATAGTCACGGGAAACATGTAGAAAGAAAACAACCTTTCCTCCACTTGCTCTTTAAATACCTTTTTTTTTTAGCTCACACTATCCCTCCTTTTTCTGCTCTTCTATCCTCTCCCCTTTCACCCCCTCCCTTCCTCCTACCCCCTGCCATGTTTTCTCCATTCTCCACATATTCTGTGATCATGACACTGGGCTCTTTGCTTTGTTCCTCGGTCAATATACTTCATCTCCCTATGCTAGCATTTTTATGGACTGTTTCCCATACACAAGGGTGGAAAATGCTCTTTCTCCTCATCTCTACCTCCTGTCTTGCCTGGCTTACTTCAAGTTCCAGTTAAAATCCCACCTTTTACAGGACCTCCATGATTATTTCAAAATTTATTCTATATAAATTTCCAATATATCTTCTATATTTCCAGACAATCCTGTAACTTGTTTATAATTATTTTTGAGTTGTCTTTCCCATTAGATGGTAAGCTCCTCAAGAGCAAGGACTGTCTTTTGCCTTTCTTTGTATCCCTGGCACTTAGCGCAGTGCCTGGGACATAGTCTGTTCTTAATAAATGCTTATTGAGTACAATGATCCAAGACAATTCTGAAGAATTTATAATGTTATCCAACAGAGAGAACTAAGGAACTCTAAGTGAAGATTGAATGATTTTTTTTTACTTTATTTTTCTTCTTTTTTTAAAAACATGGCTAATATGAAAATATGTTTTGCATGATTTCAAATGTATGATTGATATCACATTTTTGCCTTCTCAATGGGTGGGGGAGGAGTGAGAAGGAGAGGATTTGGAAGTCAAAATTAAAAAAATAATGTTAAAAGTAAAAAAATCATGAATGAAAAAACATAAATGCTTAATGATTGACTGATTAACCTTAGCTACTTAAACCTATGGAGATTCTTTAAAAGGAAAGTTCCCATTGACCCCCTCATTAACAAGGTAGGGAGACAAACAATCTGACTGTAATAACACTGAAGTCCACCCCTATGGGTTTACAATTAGGTAAGGAATCATCCACCCAGCATTTTAAATACATCCCAAACAAATATTTACTTACAACCAATGCTGTGTAAACCTGTAGATTAGCCAATAATCTATCTAAATGGGCGTTCTGTGTATTTCATCACTTTAGCCAATGGCTTTCTGTAGTAGAAACAATAAGATTTATCAGAAGTTCCCAGATTTTTTCTTAGGAGGTGGGTGCCAACCTTCAGAGCCCAGTGCATGTAGTAAACACTCAAAGTAGGAACCACACCTAAATATACACTAACTGACTTTCTATGGGACTTTTAAGATGTTTTGGATTAGGAGGTGAAATATACCCAAGGACTTTCACTGACTTCCCACCTCTGGCAAATTGATTAATTTCTCTTTAGAGGCTTCTGTTTCCTCCAGTCAAGTCCCTTGCTCTAGGAGTGACCTTGCCTTACCTTCTCCTCCTCTCCTAATCTCCTTTCCAAATTTAAATCTAATCCATTGAAAATCAATTAATGTTTAGGTGAAGTTTTCACAAAAGAGAGAGTTCCCTGGTCCTTGGCTCCACTCTTGAAACCTAAAGTTTACCCTTATTAAGTTTTCACCAAGATGGAAAAATTTCTGTTTAGGCTCAGGACTCCATGATCTCCAAAGAGAAGTATGGGCATAGAGATCCAATACTGGAAAGCTTCCTGAAAGATGAGCCATCAAGTGGATTTTTTTTTTTGATGTAGCAACTCAGGAGAACTTTCTTTTTTGTTTTGTTTTATTTTTTTAAAATTTAATTTATTTAATATATTTAGTTTTCAGCATTGATTTTTACAAGAGTTTGAATTACAAATTTTCTCCCCATTTGTACCCTCCCGCGCACTCCAAGATGGTGTATATTCTGGTTGGGCCATTCCCCAGTCAGCCCTCCCATCTGTCACCCCACTCCCCTCCCATCCCCCTTTCCCTTCTTCTCTTGTAGGGAAAGATAAATTTCTATGCCCCATTTCCTGTGTATCTTATTTCCTAGTTGCATGCAAAAACTTTTTTCTTTGTTGTTGTTTTTGAACTTCTGTTTGTAAAACTTTGAGTTCCAAATTCTCTCCCCTCTTCCCTCCCCACCCACCCTGCTTAAGAAGGCAAGCAATTCAACATAGGTCACATGCGTATCATTATGTAAAACCCTTCCACTATACTCACGTTGTGAAAGATTAACTATGTTTTGCTCCTTCCTAACCTATCCCCCTTTATTGAATTTTCTCCCTTGACCCTGTCCCTTTTAGAAAGTGTTTGTTTTTGATTACCTCCTCCCCCCATCTGCCCTCCCTTCTATCATCCCCCCTTTTTTTATCTTCTTCCTCCTTCTTTCCTGTGGGGTAAGATACCCAATTGAGTGTGTATGGTATTCCCCCCTCGGATTTGATGAGAGCAAGATTTACTCATTCCTCCTCACCTGCCCCCTCTTCCCTTCCTAGAGAACTGCTTTTTCTTGCCACTTTTATGAGAGATAATTTACCCCATTCTATCTCTCCCTTTCTCCCTCTCTCAATATATTCCTCTCTTAGCCCTTACTTTGATTTTATATTTTTAGATATCATCCCTTCATATTCAACTCATCCTGTGCCATCTGTGTGTGTTTGTGTATGTGTATATATATATACACATATATACACACACACACATATATGTGTATACATACACCTACATATATACATACATAGACACACACATATGTATATATATGTATACACACACACACACACACACACATATATATATATATATATATATGCATATTCCTTTCAGCTACTATGATATTGAGGTCTCATGAATCATACAGATCATCTTTCCATGTAGGAATGTAAACAAAACAGTTTGACTTTAGTAAGTCCCTTATGATTTCTTTTTCTTGTTTACCTTTTCGTGCTTCTCTTGATTCTTGTGTTTGAAAGTCAAATTTTCTATTCAGCTCTGGTCTTTTCACTGAGAAGGCTTGAAAGTCCTCTATTTTATTGAAAATCCATATTTTGCCTTGGAGCATGATACTCAGTTTTGCTGGGTAGGTGATTCTTGGTTTTAATCCTAGCTCCATTGACCTCCGGAATATTGTATTCCAAGTCCTTCAGTCCCTTAATGTGGAAGCTGCCAGATCCTGTGTTATCCTGATTATTTTTCCACAATACTCAAATTGTTTCTTTCTGGCTGCTTGCAGTATTTTCTCCTTGACCTGGGAGCTCTGGAATTTGGTGACAATGTTCCTAGGAGTTTTCTTTTTGGGATCTATTTGAGGAGGCAACTGGTGGAGTTTTTCAATTTCTATTTTACCCTCTGGCTCTAGAATATCAGGGAAGTTCTCCTTGATAATTTCTTGAAAGATGATATCTAGGCTCTTTTTTTGATCATGGCTTTCAGGTCGTCCAATCATTTTAAAATTATATCTCCTGGATCTATTTTCTAGGTCAGTGGTTTTTCCAATGAGATATTTCACATTGTCTTCCACTTTTTCATTCCTTTAGTTCTGTTTTGTAATATCTTGAGTTCTCATAAAGTCACTAGCTTCCACTTGCTCCAATCTCATTTTTAAGGTAGTATTTTCTTCAGTGGTCTTTTGGACCTCCTTTTCCATTTGGCTAATTCTGCCTTTCAAGGCATTCTTCTCCTCATTGGCTTTTTGGAGCTCTTTTGCCATTTGAGTTAGTCTATTTTTTAAAGTGTTGTTTTCTTCAATATTTTTTTCAGTATTTTTTTGGGTCTCCTTTAGCAAGTCATTGACTTGTTTTTCATGTTTTTCTCTCATCCTTCTCATTTCTCTTCCCAATTTTTCCTCTACTTCTCTAACTTGCTTTTCCAAATCCTTTTTGAGCTCTACCATGGCCTGAGACCAGTTCATGTTTTTCTTGGAGGCTTTTGGTGTAGGCTCTTTGACTTTGTTGACTTCTTTAGGCTGTATGTTTTGGTCTTCTTTGTCACCAAAGAAAGATTCCAAAGTCTGAGACTGAATCTGAGTGCGTTTTTCCCAGCCAACTTACTTGACCCTTGAGTTTTTCGTTGGGGTATGACTGCTTGTAGAGCAAAGAGTACTTTGTTCCAAGCCTGAGGGGATGTGCTGTTGAATTCAGAGCTATTTCTATACAGCCAGCTCTGCCACACCAGCACGCCTCCTTCCTCAAGAACCACCAACCTGGACCTGATGCAAATCTTAAGCAGGCTCTTCACTCCTGCTCTGATCCACCACTTAATTCCTCCTACCATGTGGGCCTGGGGCCAGAAGTAACTACAGCTGTAGTTCTGTAGCTGCACCTCCCCTGTTGCCCCTGGGGCAGTGGCAGAACCATGAACTCTGTCCCCCCGCAGCTTTTCCCACTAACCTTCTCTGTTGTCTTTGGTGTTTGTGGGTTAAGAAGTCTGGTAACTGCCACAGCTCACTGATTCAGGGCGCTAGGGCCTGTTCCAGCCTGCTGCTGGTCCGGTTGGTCCTGCTGCTGCCCACGCTGAGCTCCACTTCCCTCTGCTCTGTGCATGATAGACCTCATCCAGCAACCATCCAGGCTGTCCTGGGCTAGATCTCTGCTTCCCTCTGCTATTTTGCGGGTTCTACAGTTCTAGAATTTTTTTCAGAGCCATTTTTTATAGTTTTTTGGAGGGACCTGGTGGGGAGCTCACACAAGTCCCTGCTTTTCAGCCGTTATCTTGGCTCTGCCCCTGGAAGTCCTGGAGAACTTTCTTATAAAGAAGAGATGAAAATGTACATAGGCAGAGAAAGTGTCTACTGGGGATGAAATCAGGTGGTCAACTAACGGTGTTTTTTAAAGCACCTACTATGTGTTAGGCACTGTGCAAAACAAACAAACTAAAAAGTCCCTACTCTTAAGGAATTCATGGGGGGAAATGATCTGTAAACAACTAGGAACATAGAAGAAATATACAGTATAAACCAGAGATAGTCAACAAAGGGAAGGGAGATGGGGGTGCGAAAGGTCTCCAGAAGGAGCTTGAAGGAAGCCAGAGATGATTGGAGCCAGAAGAGTATCAGAGGTGGCTAACAAAGGTGGGTAATTGTTTATAGAAATAATGAATGTCTTTTAGACTCTTGGGTGGAAAATTGTATATGTTGTTCCACAGCTCATCTCAAACATGGCCTCTTACAGGCCTTTCCTGAGACTCCTCCTTCTACCCAACTGCTAGTGCCTCCCCCACCAAATAGAATATAAGCTTCTTGAGGGCAGGGACTGCACTTAACATGATGTCAAGCATAGAGTAGGTACTTAATAAATGGCTGTTGACTGATTGATTCCCTACTATAAAAATCAGACAGCTTCTTTCTATTGTGGTAGAGTGGAACATGAGTGACCCTCTTGTGACCCATACAGGATCATAGATCTGAGAAGCCACCCTGGGGCATTCTAATCCAACCCCTGTCATTTTGCAGATGAGGAAGCTGAGACCTAGGATAGTTGAAGGACTTGACCAATGGCATATACATACACAGTACATACACATCAGAGGGGAGAGTCAAACTCAATTTCTCTGACTCTAGAACCAAGGCCCATTTTGACTGTACCACTCTGTTTCCTATTACTGTTTTAAGTCTCCTAACATTGACCCAGATTGTTCAAAAGACTTTACTTGCAAGAGAAATGCTAAACTGGAGCATGCAAGTATAATATCTGATACCATTTTATGATGAAGTACCAAGGCTCCAATGTCTTGTCTCTAAAATCTTTGCTCTACCACTCCCCATTTCTCCTTCAATTGTGGTGCAGTGGGTAGAGTGCCTGGTCATCTTAATTAGCTCAGGAAGCTAGGTGGCACAATAGATAGAGTGCTGAGACTGGAGTCAGGAAGATCTGAGTTCAAATCAAGCCTCAAACAGAGGAAGCATCTGCTGGGGATGAAATCAGGTGGTCAACTAGTGGGTTTTTTTTAAAAGTTCCTACTATGTGCTAAACACTGCAAAACAAACAAACGAAAAATCCCTCCTCTTAAGGAATTCACAGGGGGAAATGATCTGTAAATAACTAGTAATGATCTGTAAATAATTAGGAGCTGTGTGACCTCTGGCAAAGTATTAACCTCTATCTCCCTCAGGTTCCTCATCTGTAAAATGAGGATAGGAGGACTTACCTGTTAGTGTTTTTGTGAGGCTCAAATGAAATGATAATTGTAAAAGTGCTCAGCTTTTACAAAGTGCCTCATATATACATACATATACATATATATATATATATGTATATATATACACAGATATATATGTATATACATATATACCACCATGTGAGTATTAGCTATTATTATTATTTCTATTAAATAATTCTTTATTAGTACAGACATTAGCAAAATTTAAAAAAAACAACCAATAAATGATTTTAGTCCTCCACCTGTGAGTCAAGCTTCCAGAGAGTAATCTCATGGCCACCTGGGAAATATGGTTCCTTGCTGCATGAGGGCATTTAATGGGATTTGAGATTGGATTTAGATCTTGCTGTTGAGTGGCTTTACTGGTGGAAGTACTTGGCTCAACCTGAAAACACTTCACAATGACATATAGTGTTGCACTATACTGAGATTTCAGTGATACCTATCCAAAGTCAAACATTTAACACCTCTGAGTTTTAACTTCTGCATCTATATAATGAGAGGCTCCTTAGGGTTTGAAATCCTATGGTCCCATTCCTTCTTCATTCTTAAGGGCTCAGATTACAAGGAGGATTTAGGTTAGATAAACTTCCTCATTATAAGGAATGTGAGAGTGTAGGATGAGCCAGAGTGAAACTGTGACATCACTTCTGAAGAGTTTTAAAAATAGGACAGTGGCCAGGATGTGTTGGGTATATGTTGGGTTGGCTATCACCATATCAAGGGGTCAGAAGATGAATCAAACCCTTTTGATTTCAAGAGGACTTCACTGGTCCACATACCCCAAGCTTGGCAGCATTTCATAGAGTGCACATTCTGTCCAGTCTTTCAGAACCCAAGGTTACCTTGACACCCAGATGAAGTATTGAAGGAAAACCTCAGTGGAGAGAGGAGGCAGTTAGAATGCACATAGAAATAACTGTGTAGGAGAACATGCATGGGAGTTGACAACAAAGCCTTTCCCTAACTCCCTTTACAACGGGGAGGGGAGAGATGCAGAAGGGCTCATGCAGGCATGGTACTGGGATGAAAAGATGCCATTTCCTGGAATGGTGTGGGCCAAAGGCAGAAGGGTAGAAAGGCAAAGGTAGAAAGCAAAGGCAAAGGTAGAAAACTACCAAGCAGAGAAAGAAAAAATAACACCACCACTAACTTTTCTAAAATGGTGTGCAACAGAGATCTATGACAGAAAGCACCGAGCATGCAGTGCTGGGAAAAGAGCCAAGAAGGGAGGAGGAGCTCTTTTTTTCAACTACCAGTTCATGAAGTACATTCTGAAAACCTATGAACTAGATGATCTCTTAAGGTTCTTTCTTTATCATTTAAAAAAAATCACAAATCATTAAATTTAATTAATAAAAATATATATACATCACAATTGACACAGAGCTTTATTGGAAACAGATCCAAAATGAAAAGAATCTGGAGCTGATAATAAGAGGGGAGCTATTTAAACTTTAATTAATTTGGCAAGTACAGTGAGAAAGTAGTCATGTTATGGAGAAAAAAGGTGAGTTCTGAAATGTTTATTCTCTAATAACTCTGAATGTGACATGTACAACACTTTCATAAGTGGTTTAGGTCTGTTAGCATTTTCATGAGAAAAGTATTTACAAGTGGCAAGAATTTTTCTATGCTTCATTCAGGCTTCTGAATCTCATTGACTTTTGAAAGGATGACTCTTCCATTCACAGTCTCCCGCATTATGGCCTGGATCTTTGGAGCTGCAGAGACGGAAAGATAAATAATCAAAAAACACAGTATGAGCACATTCCTTCCTCAGTGGTTCCCCACCAAAAATGACTTTCTCTGAAGCTTGCACACTCTGTGCTTTCTGAGATAACAAGGAGCAAAAATACTTAGCAAACATAGGCCCATGTAAGCTTGGTGGCAGAGAAAACCCCCAACCAAAGCTTTTCTTCTCTTCCCTAGTTTCTAGGGTGCAAGTATATTTTATTGGTATTTTTATCATTACCACAATTTAATTTTATTTTTTGTATTTATTTATTCTTAGTTTTCAACACTCACTTCTATAAGATTTTGAGTTCTAAATTTTCTCCCCCTCCCCAAGACCATGTTCAATCTGATATAGGCCATATTACATTCATATTAAACATATGTTCATATTAGATATGTTGTAAAGAAGAAGTAGAACCAATGGGAGAAATCACGAGAAAGAAGAAACAAACAAACAAACAAACCAATAATATGCTTTGATTTGCATTCGGATGCCATAGTTCTTTTCCTGGATGTGGATAGCATTTTCCATCATGAGTCTTTTGGAGTTGTCTTAAATCTTGTGCAAGTGTATTTTAAGAGAGAGATGCACTCCATGCATGATACCTTGGCTATTGTGTTATTAGCTCACTCACATTTGATTCTAATGGGGATGGGGAACAGCTACAATTAACTGGACGCAGTCAAATGGAGATGCAAACTTAGATTTTAAAAAATTTTGCCAGAGCATCTTTGAATTTCAATTTGTAAGATTATTTCGGGTTAGCTTTTGGATTGGCACCAAACCCTGGTCATTGGCTATGAGCAAACATCCAAAGATCTTTGTGTGGATGTGTTTGGGAAGGAATGGGGAGGTTTTTTTTATACCATATGTTGTCTGTGCTTATAGAGTAGTATGTTTAGTTTTGGGTACCATATTTTAAGGGGAAACTGACACTCTGGAATGTGTTCCTAGGATGACCAAGATGGGGAGGGATCTGGAAACAATGTCATTTTAGGAACTTCACATAGTCTTAGAAGAGAAGATTTAAGTATGGTGAGAGAGAACATGAAAGCTGTTCCTCAATTTTGAAATATTGAAGGAAGTGTAAGTGTTTTACAATTCTTTTCAAAAGCATTTATTCAATGTATATACTATGTGGAAGATACTGTCTTAGATGTTGGGGGATGCACAGATAAAGATGATGTATACCTTTCTTTTAGGGCAAAACACACAGAAAACAAATAACTGTGATACAGAGGAGAATATAGTAAATGTCAGTAAGAGGGGTCTTGGCAAAGTATTGGTGGATGTTCAATAAATGGATGAATGAAGGAAGGGAGGAAGGAAGGAAGGAAGGAAGGAAGGAAGGAAGGAAGGAAGTCTGGACAAGCTAAAATTTTTCTTTGTTGCTTAGGATATAGACTCCATAGGCAGAAGGATTGCGCAGTAGAGCTGATGTAGGATGGAATGGGTTGCTTTTCAAAAGATTGAGATACACTGAAAGTGTTCAACAGAGATTGAATGACTATTCATGAAGGAATGTCATAGAAAGGAGAGAAGATTGGTTCATTGGGTGGGAAGTCAGGCTATATGATCTCAAAGATCCCTTCTAACTTTGAGTCCACGCTTCTGTGATCTCTAGGAATAGAATTAATATCAGCAGATGATTAGAGTAATTTTCCTTTCATTTCTTAGGACTCTGAAAAGCAGAGTCCCAGTCTGTAACAAGTATATAAGCAAAAGGATCCTAACTCAGCCCTGTTCCTTCTCATAGGTTCCTTCACACCTTGCTGTTAGTCAGTAAATTTAGAGCAGATTTCTGATCATTCTTTATCAGGCCTAGGAACACATCCAAAGGATGTGAACTTTTGACATGTGCACAATAGGGCAGTTAATTAGAAAAATAGTTTGAAACAATAAATTCTTTACCTTTCCACTCTGATTTGTAAGCTTCTGTTTTTCTGTAAAAGATAAAAGAGCTTAGAGGAAAAAAAACCACCCCATCACGAATAATAAAAATTGATATCATTTAAATTGTATTGGGAAGCTAGTACTATTTAATAGGTGGAGAAACTGAGACTCCAAAAATTCAAGAGACTTGCCAAAGGTCAACAGTTAGAAAGCATCAGAGCATGCTGGTCTCTCTGACTCCGGAGTCAGCGCCTTCACCACTAAGTGATGCTACCTCTCATGAGCTCCCAACCTTGGAAAGCCAGCATGACACCTAGGATATAGGTGCTCTATATTTTGCGTGTTCAAATCACAGCTCTCAGAAGGTGCAAAGGTTTAGTTCAGTGAACTTTTCTCTAACCTTTTTCTTTATCCTGAAACTAGACTGAGAAGCTCATGGAATGTTCACTGTGGACATTTCTGGTCAGGGGCTGCTGAGGTCAGAAATACAGTTTTGAAAAGAGAAAACATTAAAAGTAATCAAAGTCTGAATCTGAAATGAAAAAAAAAAACATGGCGTTATCAGGGAGCTAGGTTCTAAATCTTACTGTGACATTTACTAGTTGTATGGTCTTGAGCAAGCAACTTTACCTCATCAAGTCTCAGTTTACTCATCTGTAAAGTGGAGATAATTCTTTTACTACCTGCTTTACATGGAAGCTGCTAGGAATACATTTTGCAAAATTTTCAAGTGCTATCTAAATGTGAATTAATACTATTATTGTTAATAATCACAATTCCTGAGATCCTACCACTGTGGAGTTTCAGGGGAGACTCCTTAAGGAATGGGCCATTGCTTTCTGGGTGCAACTACAGCCATGGTTAGACAGTTCCCTGTGCCACCAGTGCTACTCCATCCTCCCAGCCACTGCCCCTCCATGCTCCTACACAGGTAAAATATTTGCCTCTGAGATCCTTTCCAACTCTAGAGCTATGATGCTAACCCTAGTTCCCTAATTAAGCCTCCACAGACAAAGACCTGAATGGAACACTTAGCCAGATACTGTTTTCACATGATTTAGGACCATAGTTTTAGAGGTGAAAGGGATCTCATAGGCCATTTAGTTCATTTTACAAGAGAAGAAACCGAATCCCAGGGAATTTCAGTAACTTGCCCAAGGTATCAGGTAGAAAACAGCAAAGGCAGGATTTGAACCCAGCTCTTCTGACTGCAGAGTCAGTGTTCTCTCCATTGCACCATGTGGGTCCTTTGTCAATGCTGTTTCTGACATACCCTTTGTCCTCGCCCTCCATGAGGTGGCGATAGGTGGCAATCTCATTCTCCAGGTGGTTCTTGATGCCCAGCAGGATCTTGTATTCACTGTTCTGGCGCTCCAGGTCATGGCGCAGTTGCATCAGCTCCTCCTCATAGTGGGAGATGACCTGCTGCATGTCCTGGAGCTGGCAGGAATAGCGGGACCGTGTGTCTACCAACATGCCCTCCAGGGCACATTTCTGAAATGGAAACAAATGTACCGAGTGGTCACAGTTGTACTTGCATTACACAGAACCTTTGTCCCTGGCATTCAGTGCTTGCTGTGTATGGCACACATTGGCCAGTGGCCATGTACCATCTGCCCACTGGGTTGGTTGGTCATCTGTTCATGTGTATATGTGTATATATACTTTGTTCAGGGCCACATCAAAGTATCTGTGTGCCCTAGAATAAGTCGGAAAATACAGGCATGCTGGAGCTAGCTCACCCTGGCTAGCAAATGACAATCGTTCAATTTTCAGTGACTTCAATGGCTAATTCTATAGAGTAAGGCTTTGTTTACTGTTTCATTGATTATCTAGACTTTAGAAAGTGATGGAGAAAGTGTTAATGCAGATTAAACTTAAAAGTGTATCTTTTGGAGCCAATCATTAAACATTTACCCGCAGGCTCCTGCCTGTATGATGCTGGGAGGCAACATTCCTCACTGTTACTTATGCAGACTGGGTATCACTAACTTCCTCGGTGACACAACAAAGAGAATATCGTGGGATTAACATTCTGGGTCTTTATAAAAAAGAACATCCCCTGTTGCATTCTCTTTCATGTTTTCTGTAACGAGGTTGGCTCTCTACCTTGCCTACCCCTGGTCTCTCAGATCTGGGATCTCCAGCAGGACAGTAAACTTGAGAGCAAGGATCATTACTTTATGCCTTTGTGTCTCTCAAAGTTCTTCCTTTTCTTCATCCTCCAACTTAAATGTCATCTCTTCCAGGAAGTCTTCCCGGATCACCTCTCTGGATAAAATCTCCCTCCTCAAATTTATTTATTTTTCACTCATTTAAATATTGACGTCATTTGTTATATTCTTCTTTCAAAGTCGTTTCCTGATATGCTCCTCTCCCCTTTCAGTTGAACCTTCTTCCTAATGGTCCTTCTCAAATTTCTCATGGCACTCTGCTGGTACCTCTCCTTATCTCATTCTTCCTCGCATCAAAAATTTTTCCCATCTTTTCCCCCTTGGGGGAAAGATACAATCTCAACAAGGCCCTCAATAGGCAAGGCAATTCTTTAGCTCCACTCTAATTGATTCTCTGTCCTACTTAGTACAATGGTTTTTTGCAATCTTTCTCTTCTCTACTCAACCCTCCCATGGCAACCCTTTCCCTTTCTCTCCCAAACCCAGTCTCTCTGTCGAAAGACTTTGCCCCATGTTTTGCCTCATTCACCTCCAATTCCCTCCTCTCACCTCCTCATCTCACATAACCTTTCCTGATTTCTCTTATAAGACTGGTTCATTGGGGCAGCTAGGCAGTGCAGTGAGTAGAGCACTGGCCCTGGAGTCAGGAGGACCTGAGTTCAAATCCGGCCTCAGACACTTGACACACTTAGTAGCTGTGTGACCTTGGGCAAGTCACTTAACCTCAGTTGCCCTGCCTTCTCTCCTCAAAAAAAAAAAGTGGTGCATTTTAGTTGCTTAATAAACACTTAGTAACTGCTTGATATATTGTAAGCTCCTTGAGAGTAAGACACTTTAAGTTCCCATCATTCATAATAAGACCTTGCATACAGTAGGTGTTTAATAAATAATGGTTGAATTATGTTCCTTTGCACCCTCTGCCCCATCCCACCACCTGCCTAGCATAGTGCTCTTTGAATAGAAGGAATTTAATAAATGTTTGTTGTTGTTGTTGTCAGCACTGGACATGGATCAGCTCCATATTCAATACTGTAAAGGAGTAGAGTAACTTGGAAACACTTAATGGCCAAACACATCCTTGTGCTGAAATATCATTAGCAATTCCCATTATTTTTGTGTGTATGTGTTTGTATGAGCACATATATATCCCTACTAGGTTACTAGTACAGTGCAACAACAATTACTTAATTTTAGCTGAAGTATACTTCATAAACATTAATTATCACTCCTTAGAACAGCCCCAAGGCTAGTTCAGTCCTGAAGTGTAGTATCCAGCTTTTGTCATTGTTCAGTTGTGTTGGACTCTTTGTGACCCTATATGAGGTTTTCTTGGCAAAAATACTGGAGTGGTTTGCCATTTCCTTCTCTGGCTCATTTAACAGATGAGGAAACTGAGGCAAACAGGGTTAAGTGACTTGCCCGTAAGTATCTGAGGCCTTATTTGAACTCAGGAAGATGTCTAGGCCCAGTGTTCTATCCACTGTGCACCCTAGCTGCCCCAGCATATAGCTTAGGTGATGAAAATCCCTGTGGGCTAGATAGCTGTTCATCCCTGACATCAGGACTATTCTAGAAGAATAAAAGCCCTTTGAGAGCAAGGACTGTTTTGTGTTTGCCTCTTTATCCCCAGAGCCTGACATTTTGCCCTGCAGGAGGTAGGAATTTACTAAATGTTTAGTTGAATAAAACTGAATTGAATTGGTGTTTCCAGCTCACAATACACCCGTGTCTTCCATATTGTTAACAAGGAGAAGTTGGTACTCAGTTATGCTGGAGGATAATCAGAAACTATAGGGGACAGCTGAGAGAGAGAGCTTCACATATGAAATAGCCATTGTTTTCCATTGTAGTCTAAAGTGTGTCATTGAGACTCACTTTGTTCTTTTGGGTTTGAAGATCAATTTCTAGGGCCTGAAAGGTACGTCTCAGTTCATGGATATTGTCCTTGCTGCTCTGCACAGAGGCTGTTCTTTTTTCCAACTCCTGAGACACCATTTCTGACTGTAGGGGCAGAAGAAAAGGACAGAACACATTAGCATCAGCAAATGACCCAGGGAAATAGCTTCCCCCAGCATCTTGGGCTTTCTTTTACCTGTTCTTTGTACCATGTGTCCAAGTCTTGATGTTTCTTCTTAATTATCTCCTCATATTCTCGCCTAATGTCCTCTAGGATCTTAATCAGATCTTCTCTTGGGGTTGAGGTCACCCTCACGTTAACCTTGACATCATCTGTCACGTGCTGTTTGCTTATTTCCTGTTTATTTTGGGAGTGAAGAAAAGAAAGAGTAATTGCAATAAGGTTCCAGGCCTCTTCACTTATCTTTTGTAGCAGAACCGTAACTAGGGTGGAGTGGCTGGGGCTTTGTGCAGGGTGTGACATTTAGAAAGTAGAAAAATTTAACAGGATATTCTTTCAGCAACTTAGAAGCCAAGATAGTAAGTAATCAAATGAGATAAAGCACATAAAGTAGTTTGCAAACTTTAAAGTCTATATAAAGATTAGGTAATAATACTAATACCTCTTCCAATTTAATTAATTTAACTAATTCTTAATGACTTCCTGTATTAATTTTTTACCAGGAATTAAAAAGTTACTTGAAGGGCAGGTTTTGTAATGCTTACCCACCGCAGACCCTCCCAGGTCATCTAGCCCAACTCAAGTATTTTATAAATAAGGAAACCATGGCCCAAAGAGGTTAAGCATTTGTGCTGCTTGCCCCAGGTGCCAAAATTGTGAGTTAGTGCTGTCTTTAAATACTTTGCTTTAAGGTGAAAGAAGCCATGGTGGTCTTCAGGGGCTGTTCTCAGCCTGACTAGGATTAGACCCTCAGAGCATACTTGCCTATTATTTGGAAAAACAAACAAGCAAAAAACCCCAAATAATTAAACTCTTCATGCCTTCTTCCTTATTATTTTATAAAACAAATAACATTAGGCTATCAATAAAAAGACCTGTGTGGCAACTGTTCTAATTCTAATTGCAAAGTGCTCCAGGAAGAATTCTATTCCCCAAGTTTTTCTTCATAACCAGGAGTCTCATTTATACCTAACAAATAGCATTTACTTGTGCAGTGATTATGAAACTGACAAATTGAGCATTTTTAGGTCACAAGCTAAAGGATTTGGCAATCAGTTCAATAACCTAGAGCAGAGAGGTGTAATAGCTTTTAAAATCCTCTCATTGTAAATGCCTGTTGATTGAAGGTAACCAACACCCACTAGCTCATCAAGTAGCCAAAGGAAGGGTTTATTTAACAACCATTGTTTCTGAACAGATTTGTCAAAGTAAGTAAGCTTTGTTGCATTCCATTGAGAGAAAACTTCTCTCAATGTGTCATTGGGCACAATGAATTAAATCAGATTGATGGTATTTTTTTTCATTTTTCATTGGATAATTTTTCCCCCTTAAGTCCTGGCCTGTCCAATAACTTAATAGAATATGAGCAGTGGTGGATTAATTTAAAAATATTGTCCACTAGCACATTTCCATATTGGTTTAGTTAAGGAAGTTCAGCATTCATTAGATGATTGTTCTCACAATAATACATTTCCAAGCCAAATTGTCTCCTAATCTTCACCAATCAGTAATTCCTATTGTGCGCTAATGCTATATTTTCATCAATGATCTGGAAACTTGTAAGTATGGGAATTCACTCCATCAACATAGCTCATAACCCACCCATAACTTACATAATAATGGTCATAATCAGTAGCGGCTATTGGTAGAGAGAGAGAGCCAGTCTTTGACTCAGGGAAACCTGGGTTCAGGTCCTGCTTCTAGTACATGACCCTGGGTTAGTCACTTTTATAGGAGGCAACTCTATGAGATTGTAAATAGCAGAGCAGGTGCCCATCTGGATCAGTAGTAATTTCCTTTCCAGGAAATCAAAAAATCAGCAGCCAACATTGATATAATGTTTGCAAAGCACTTTTCTTATATTGTCTCATTTGATCCAAACCATTATCCTATGAGGCAGGTGCTATTATCAGTCCCATTTTACAGTTGAGAAAAATTGAGGTTCATTTTTACATCTTATAGAGACACCAGTTATACCTCTTATAGAGCACCCAAGTCTTCCTGGCTCTGAGGCCAGCTTTCCTTCCACTAGGCTACATTACCTATGATAAAGATGCATTATGGAGTTCTTAAAGTGAAGAGTTTTGGGCAAACATATTTCCTTCTACAATCCAGGAAAGATTTTTTCACATTCTATAGTTTAATGGATTATTAAGAGACTTGACTGGCATTCTGCTATTGGTACTTCCTTCTTCTTAGCCACTGATTTGACCCAAGACTGGAGGGTTTTTAAAGAGTTTCTGGATGAAGACCACTGCTTTCCCCCACCTCCTCATGGTGTTTCTTCATGATAATCAGCTCCTTCCTCATGCCCTCCACCTCCATTTCCAGGTCTGTTGTGATAATTGTCATGTTGTCCAGGATCTTTCGAAGTGCCTCCACTTCTGTTTCCAGGTCTTTCTTGAAGGACAGTTCATTTTCATACCTTTGGGTTAAAATAAAGCAAAATAAACCTTTATCGATTCAAGGCTAGGGAATCTGTAAGAACTCATCCTGTACCAGATTTAATTTTTTTCTTTTAAATGAATCATTTTTGAATAGGGAAGTCAGTAGATCAGGCCTGTACAGCATCATGGGCTGCTTACCGCCAGTGCCCTGCTTGTGGCCCAGCAAAGGATTTTGGGAGGCCAACAAAAATGCAAATCCCTCTGCAAAACCAACTATGTAAAGTTCCCTCAGGGTCGGCCTGCACAACACAGGGCCATTTATGCCTGCCAAAGGCTTTCAAAAATAGGGAGAATGTGAGACAGGCCTGCACAACATCTGGCCAATGGGCTGCTTTGGTGGGCTGCAAGTGGCTTACAGGTCATATGCTGTGCAGGCCTGCAGTAGAACCAGGAAAACAACATACACAGTGACTATAGTGATATAAATGGGAAGAAGTATAATAAAACAAGATTGGACTCTGAAAGTAAAAAGAATGAGTGTGGCCTCAGAGAAAGATTTAGAAAATATATTGTGTCTGTATTGGCAGACATGGTGGTTTGGTTTTGTTGAACTATTTGTCTCTTTCCTTTTTAATCTTTGTTATAAGGGATGGTTAATTGAGTAAGGAAGGAAAGAGATGAATGCAGAAATGAGGGCGATATATAAACAAGGGAAAGGCAAAGAGATAATGATGAGCATTTATATAAGCATTATATAATATATAAGCATTTATATAGTGCTTACAATGTGCCAAGCACCATACTAAGTATTTTTTACAAATATTATCTCATTTGATCCTTACAAAAACCCTGCATGGTAGGTACTACTATTTTCCCCATTTTATAGTTGAAGAAACTGAGGCAAACAGAGGATAAGATTCATTGATTAACTCATTGAAGATCTGACCAAAGAAACCATTTCAGTAGATTTGCCATGGACTAGAATCACAGCTGGTAGGAACCAATCTCAGAGGCCATCAGCCTAATTTCTTTATGGCCAGAGAGAGCATACGATCATAGATTTAAACCTGGAAGGGATCCTAGAGATCATTTAGTCCAACTGCCCTCATTTCAAGGGCAGCTTGGTGGTGCAGTGGGTAGAGCGCCAGGCCTGGAGTCAGCAAGATCTCAGTTCTAATCTGGCCTCAGATGCTTACTTGCTCTGTGACTCTGGGCAAGTTACTTGACTGTTTGCCTCAGTTTTCTCATCTGTAAAATGAAGATAATAATATCTGCCTCCTAGAGTTGTTGTAAGGATCAAGTAAGATAATAAATATAAATTGCTTGGCACAGAGGTAAATTTTATTTATTATTATTATTTATACATAAAGCTATTGAAGTAATATAGGCAGTACTGAGCAGAGCTGGGGTCTCTGACTCCCAAGACTCAAACCCAAATTCCAGCATTATTTCCACAACCCCATGCTGTCCCCTTAGGCTGACGTTGACTAGATGATATTTTCCTAGAATTACCCTTTGAAAAAATGGTGACAAGAAGGAACTCACTTGAGGCTGAAGTCATCCATTGCCATCCTGGCATTGTCAATATGGAGGAGAATCTTGGCATTTTCCAGTTTTCCGTCCATAATCTGTAAAACACACAAGCGTCAGTCAAATTGATTGTCAATTTTCCAAAGGCCCTGTCAGTAGGGAGAGGAACTTCCCCAGCTGAAGGTGACTTGTTTTCTCTCTGGGTGGATCTTTCTTTTGGGGAAATTGAATAAGAAATCATGGAGCATAAACTTAAAGCTGAAAGAGACCTCAGAGACCAACTATTGCACCCACCTCATGTTGTACTAAGGGACATAAAGAGAATTATCCAATATATTATCATAGCTGGAATTCGAGTTCAGGTCATAGGATCATCAATATAGATTTGGAAAAGATCTCAGAGGCCATCTAATCTAACCTCCTTATTTTAGGCATACGGAAACTGAATCCCAGGCATCTTAAGTGACTGGTCTAAGGTCGTACAGGTGACCTTACAAGCATTATTGGTGGGCTTTGAACCCAGGCATTCTAACTCCAGAGCCTATACTCATTCTATTATATTATGCTAATCAATAAATTGAAGGCCCACTATGTGCAAGGCACCAGAATGACTTGATAGTAACATGAAGTTTAGGGACATGAAGTTTAGTCAATTCCTGAATCTGTGAGTGTGTGTGTGTGTGTGTGTGTGTGTGTGTGTGTGTACGTGAGTGTGTTCAGCAGGCAAGATCAATAGGGATACAGCAAGAAAGCTTTGTTTTATCTCTTATCAAATGACATGGCACCAGGATGTACTAGACAGAGAATTGGTCTTACAGTCAAAAAGATATGAATTTAGATCCTGCCTCTGATACATATTAGCTCATGTGACCCCAACCTTTTAGTGCCTGGGGAGACTATAGATTCCAGAGCAATTGCAAGTCCGAATTGATAGAAGGAGTTTTCACACTAGAAATGCCCCATATGAATGCAATTACAGGTCTATGAGGCAGCTGATGATGCAGTAGGTAGAGTGCTGGGCCTCGAGACAGGAAGAGTTGAGTTCAAATTCACCTTTAGACACTTGCTAGCTGTGTGACACTGGGCAGGTTGCTTAATTTCTGCCTCAGTTGTCTCAACAGTAAAATGGGGAAGATAATAGCTCCTACCTCCCAGGGCTGCTGTAAGAATTGAATGAGGTAATTAGAAAGCATTTAACACAGTGCCTGGCACATAGTAGGTGTTTAAAAAATGGTTATGCCCTTCCTTTCTCTTCCCTCTCTGCACTCCTCCCCACAAACCAAAACAGAAATCATAGATAACAATAGAACAGGATAACTTTCCTTCCATCTGGGCTGTGCTAGAGCCAGCTCCTACCAGCCCATGAAAATTGATGGTTAAATTTTCAGTGTGAGCCTTTACACCACAGAAATTGGCTAAGGCTACAAAGGACTTAAAAAAGTGATAGAAACAATATTATTAAGTCAGATTAAATTTAAAACTATGTTGTGGGTATAATTTTTTCCCAAGAGAGATGATTTTTAAACATTCACCAGTTTACTACTGCCTCCCACTCCATGTTGGCATTGCATTTATTTCAATTTATTGAATCATGATAGTCAAATGAGTATAGGCTTTGGAGTTATAGGGCCTGGGTTCAAAACACACCGCTAATGCTTATAAGGTCACCTTTGTGACCTTAGATCAGTCACTGAAGATCCCTGGGCCTCAGTTTCTGTATCTCTAAAATAAGGAGGTTGAATTAGATGGCCTCTGAGGTTATCTGTAGCCTCTAAAACAATAAAGGGGAGCTCAGGCTCTAAGGTCTGGTCCTTATGGGGTCTTTGTAATTTCTATCTATTAATTATTATTAATTAATTAATTGCTAGACTATCTATTAATTAATCTATTACTCTATCTATTCTATTAATAAATCCTACTGTGGGAAAGTTATTAAATCTGGTGGTTATTGCATTTTCTTAGGACATTAGGTAATTTTTACTGTATCCACCTAAGCAAAGGCAACCAAATAATAATAAATAATAATATCTAGCATTTATATAGTCCCTACTATGTGCCAGGCACTATGCTAAGCACTTTACAAATATTATCTTATTTGATTCTCACAACAATCCTGCAAGGTGGGTGCTATCATTATCCCTATTTTATAGCTGAGGAAACTGAGGCAAACAGGGTTAAGTGACTTGCCCCGGGTTACACAGCTATTGAGTGTCTAAGGTCAGATTGGAACTCAGGTCTTTCTGGTTCCAGGCTGAGCTCATTATTCCCTGCACCACCTTGCTGGCTCTGATTAATCATATACACACACACATATAATATATATGTATGTATATATGTATGCATATTAGTATATATGTATATACACACATACACATGTATGTATATATGTGTGTATGTGTATATACATACATATACACATACATGTATATATATATACACATATATACCTATGTACAGACATATATAAGTACATATATATAATATGTGGCCAACACATAATAATATTTTTTCATTCTCTGGTGGTTGTAGTTACTTACATATAAGCACACACACACACACACACACACACACACACACACACATACTCAATAGCATTGCTTGGGCATTCACTTTACAGTTAGAATGCTCCTTTCTGAATCTATAGGAGTAATCAGTGGTGATGAGAATGATAACCCACTGCTAATGCTTTACCAAGGACAGCTAGGAGGTGCAGTGGATAGAGCACCAGACCTGGAGTCAGGAAGACTCCTCTTCCTGAGTTCAAATTTGACCTCAGACACTTGCTAGCTGTGTGACCCTGGGCAAGTCAATGAACCCTCTTTGCCTCAGTTTCCTCATTTATAAAATAATCTGGAGAAATATCCAGTATTTCTGCTAAGAAAACCCCAAATGGGGTCATGGAGAGTCTGAAATGACTGAACAGTAACAACCGTTTTACTTCCTGTATGACCTTAGACCAGTCACTTTAGTTCTCTGGGTCTCAGTTTCCTTGTATAATGAGTTAATTTCCATACCCTTTAAAGTTTGCAAAGACTTGTAAAGCCAATAGCTCAATCTAGTCTCACAGTCACACTAAAGTGGGCAGTGCCTTAACAAGTCATTGTCGACCCTGAATCAAGCAGCATACCCAGCGCAAGCACATGGGGATATATGAGGATAGACCTCAGGGTAAGGCCTGGAAAGTCAGAAACAAAATCCCATGTGTTGCCTCTCGGGAGAGACCAAAGGGAACTTCCCCCTGGCAGGAGAAGACGCTGTATGGGAGGGATACTGTGAGGCTGCTCCCCTGAAGTATTTGGGGAGATAGTGGGAAACAGGCTTTCTTTTTCAAATAGTTCTTGTTTCCACCTTCTGAGGGAGCAAAAATATTCTCTGCACCCTTCAAATTTCAGTTTCCTAGGGCAAAACCCTGAAGATCTAGTTATGATTCCAGAGGCAGGTAATTCCAGGTATCCTTATTTTAGAGAGGAGGAAACTGAAGCTTTGAGGGGGAAGTGTAAGATAGCCCAAAACAGTGAAAAGAAAATCACCTTGGAGTCTGTGGAACCGGATTTGAATCCTGGCTCTGGGAGTACTACCTATGTGACCTAGATCAAGTTACTGAATCTCCATGAGCCTAGGTTTCTTTTATCTGTAAAATCAGGGACTAGATCCAGGGTGAGGAATCTTCGGCCTTGAGGCCACATGTGGCCCTCTAGATCCTCAAGTACAGTCCTTTAACTGAGTCCAAGTTTTACAAAACAAATCCTTCTATTAAGGGGATTTGTTCTGTGAAGCTTGAATTCAATCAAAGGACTGCACTTGAGGATCTAGAGGGTCACATGTGGCCTCGAGGGTACGGGTTCCCCCCACCCCTGGACCTATGAACCCTAAGGTCCCTTTCAACCTGAAATTGATGATTCTATCTCCTGTTGTTGGTCTCACAACTAGTACATGTCACAAGAAGGGTTTGACATCAAGGATCAAATACAAAATACTCTGCCATGCAAAGTCCATCATAACCTAGCCCTTTCCTACCTTTCCAGTCCTCCCACAACTTACTCCCTGACACATTCTTTGAGCCACTGACACTGGCCTCCTGGCTGCTCCAGGAACTAGACACTCCATCTCTTGGGCATTTTCTCTGGATGTCTCCCATGCCTGGAACACTCACCCTCCTTCACTCCATATACTGACCTCTCTGGCTTCTTTTAAGTACCAGCTAAAATCCTACTATCTAAGGAAAGCCTTCTCCCTCCCTTCTTAATTCCAGTGCTGCCTCTCTGTTAATTATATCCTATTTATCCTGTATATAGTTTGCTTTGTATATATTTGCTTGTATGTTGTCTCTCCCATTAGATTGTGAGCTCCTTTAGGGAAGAGACTGTCTTTTGTCTCTTTTTGTATCCCCAGATAGCCCAATGCCTGGCACATGGTACACAATTAAGAATGTTGATTGTGGGATGGTGGCTGAAAAGTAGGGACTTGCATGAGCTCCCCCTTAGGTCTCTCCAAAAACCTATAAAAAATGGCTCTGAACAAATTCTAGAATGGCAGAAGCCACAAAATAGCGAAGAGAAGCAGGGCTCCAGCCCAGGACAGCCTGGATGGTCGCTGGGTAAGGTCTATCGCATGGAGCTGCGAGTGGAGCGGAGCAGAGCCCAGCGTGGGCTGCACCCGGACGAACTAGACTGGGAGCCAGGTGGAACAGGCCCAAGTGCCCTGAATCAGTGAGCTGTGGCAGTTACCAGACTTCTCAACCCACAAACACCAAAGACAACAGAGAAGGTTAGTGGGAAAAACTGCAGGGGACAGAGTGAAAGGAGTTTGAGGTTTGGCCACCGCCCCAGGGGCAGCAGAGGTGGTGCAGCTCTGAGGACAGAACTACAGCTGCAGTTGCTTCCAGCCCCAGGCCCACCTGGTGGGAGGAATTAAGTGGCAGATCAGAGTGGGGGAGCAGAGCCTGCTTAAGATCTGAGTTGCGGGTCCAGGTTGGTGGTTCTTGGGGGAGGAGGATGGCTGGTGTGTCAGAGCTTGCTGTGTAGAAATAGCTCTGAAAACAACAGCACAACCCCTCAAGCTTGGGACAAAGTACTCTCTACAAGCAGTCATACCCTGACGAAAAGCTCAAGGGTCAAGTATTTGGCTGGGAATGTGAACAGGCAGCAAAAATGGACTCAGATTCAGACTCGGACTATGGAATCTTTCTTTGGTGACAAAGAAGACCAAAACATACAGCCAGAAGAAGTCAACAAAGTCAAAGAGCCCACATCAAATGCCTCCAAGAAAAGCATGAACTGGTCTCAGGCCATAGAAGAGCTCAAAAAGGATTTGGAAAAGCAAGTAAGAGAAGTAGAGGAAAAATTGGGAAGAGAAATGAGAAGAATGCGAGAAAACCATGAAAAACAAGTCAATGACTTGCTAAAGGAGGCCCAAAAAATGCTGAAGAAAATAACACCTTAAAAATAGACTAACTCAAATGGCAAAAGAGCTCCAAAAAGCCAATGAGGAGAAGAATGCCTTGAAAGGCAGAATTAGCCAAAAGGAAAAGGAGGTCCAAAAGACCACTGAAGAAAATGCTACCTTAAAAATTAGACTGGAGCGAGTGGAAGTTAGTGACTTTATGAGAAATCAAGATATTATAAAACAGAACCAAAGGAATGAAAAAACTGGAAGACATTGTGAAATATCTCATTGGAAAAACCACTGACCTAGAAAATAGATCCAGGAGAGATAATTTAAAAATTTTTGGACTACTTGAAAGCCATGATCAAAAAAAGAGCCTAGATATCATCTTTCAAGAAATTATCAAGGAGAACTGCCCTGATATTCTAGAGCCAGAGGGTAAAATAGAAATTGAAAGAATCCACTCATTGCCTCTTGAAAAAGATCCCAAAAAGAATACTCCTAGGAATATTGTCGCCAAATTCCAGAGCTCCTAGATCAAGGAGAAAATACTGCAAGTAGCCAGAAAGAAATGATTTGAGTATTGTGGAAACACAATCAGGATAACACAATATCTAGCAGCTTCTACATTAAGGGATCAGAGGACTTGGAATATGATATTCCAGAGGTCAACAGAGCTAGGATTAAAACCAAGAATCACCTACCCAGCAAAAGTGAGTATCATGCTCCAAGGCAAAATATGAATTTTCAATAAAATAGAGGACTTTCAAGCTTTCTCAGTGAAAAGACCAGAGCTGAATAGAAAATTTGACTTCTAAACAGAAGAAGCATAAAAAGGTAATCAAGAAAGAGAAATCATAAGGGACTTACTAAAGCTGAACTGTTTTGTTTACATTCCTACATGGAAAGAGGATGTGTATAATTCAGGAGACCTCAGTATTAGGGCAGCTGAAGGGAATATATGTGTGTATATATATATATAGACAGAGGGCACAGAGTGAGTTGAATATGAAGAGATGATATCTAAAAAAAATAAAATCAAATTAAGGGATGAGAGAGGAACATATTGAGAGAGGGAGAAAGGGAGAGACAGAATGGGGCAAATTATCTCACATAAAAGTGGCAAGAAAAATCAGTTCTGTTGGGAGGGAAGAAGGGGCAGGTGAGGGGGAATGAGGGAATCTTGCTCTCATTGGATTTGACCTGAGGAGGGAATAACATACACACTCAATTGGGTATCTTACCCCACAGGAAAGAAGGGGTAAGGAGATAAAAAAGGGGGGACAATAGAAGGGAGGGCAGATAGGGGGAGGAGGTAATCAAAAGCAAACACTTTTGAAAAGGGACAGGGTCAAGGGAGAAAATTGAATAAAGGGGGATAGGATAGTTAGTCTTTCACAACATGAGTATTGTGGAAGGGTTTTGCATAATGATACACATGCAGCCTATGTTGAATTGCTTGCCTTCTTAAGGTGGGGAGGGAAGAGGGGAGAGGGAAGAGATTTTGGAACTCAACGTTTTAAAAGCAGATGTTAAAAAAAAAAGTTTTAGCATGCAACTAGGAAATAAGATATACAGGCAATGGGGCATAAAAATCTATCTTGCCCTACAAGAAAGTAAGGGAAAAGGGGATGGGGGGTAGTGGGGTGACAGAAGGGAGGTTTGACTGGGGAATGAGGCAATCAGAATATATGCCATCTTGGAGTGGGGGGAGGGCAGAAATGGGGAGAAAATTTGTAATTCAAACTCTTGTGAAAATTAATACTGAAAACTAAAAATATTAAATAAATGAATAATGATTTTTTAAAGATGCTGATTGTGGCAGCTAGGTGGTACAGTGGATAGATCAGAGGACCTGAGTTCACATCAGGTTTCAAACATTTACTAACTGTGTGACCCTGGGCAAGTCACTTAACACCATTGCCTAAATAAATAAACAAAATGTTTATTGATTGGTTGATTGAAATACAATGCTTTATTTACCGAGCCAAGTGTAATTTTCCATATCCATATATGCCACCTAATATCAATGCAAATCTTTTCCTCTCAACTAATCAATCTTTCAATCAAGTATTTATTAAATGTCTAGCACATGCCAGGTCCTGGAGATACAGGTAAGATGATCTGTGATAACAGCTTAGGATATTTACTTTTATCGCATTTTAAAGAAGCTTAGATTTGTAAATAGTTTATAACAGCTAGGTAGTACAGTGAATAGAGTGTTGGCTCCTTGAGTCAGGAAGACTCATCTTCCTGAATTCAAATCTGGCCTCAGATACTTATTAGCTGTGTGACCTTGGGCAAGTCACTTAACCCTGTTTGCCTCAGTTTTCTTATCTCTAAAAAGAGCTCAAGAAGGAAATGGCAAACCACTCCAGTACTTTCCCAAGAAAACCTTAAATGAGGTCGTGAAGAGCTGGACAATACTGAAACGGCTGAAGAAAAATACCTAACACAGTGGATGTGTGTATGTGTGTGTGTGTGTGTGTGTGTGTGTGTGTGTACCTGTATGCGTAAGGCATGGTGGTATGGAAGATAGAACCTTACTTGAATAGGGTACTAGATTTAGAAACACCTAGATTCAAATCCAGCCTCAGATGCTTCCTGGCTGGACAAGTCGCTTAACCTCTCTCTCAGTTTCCTCAACCATAATGGGGATAATGATAGTACTACATCCCAGGGTTGTTGTAATGATCAAATGATATAATATTTGTGAGATGCTTAGTGCAGTACCTGGCAATTAGTAGGCATTTAATAAATGTTTGTTTCCTTCCTGTGATTTTCAGCGGCATAAGGAACTCTCAAATGAGAGGAGAAGAAAGGCCTGCTATGACGTAAGTCAGCATCTCTCTGCATCTAGAGTTGCGGTCCTAGAGAGTTGCCTGGATGATAGCAAGGTTAAATGATTTGCTCAGGTTCCCACTGCTTGTGTCCTGGGCCATCTTACTTGGTTCTACCTCTTCCAGCTTGGGTTCCATGGGCACATCCTTGATTTGCCTTTCACAATGAGTCATTAAAGAATGACGTGATTAATGGACCATGTGTGGCATTTAGTATAATGAATAGATAATTATTTTGGTAATATTTGGTAATATCCTTCCTAATGACAAATCTTTCATGATTTTTCAATTTCATCCAGAATACCTTGCTCAGGTTGCCGTTTGTTCTTTCTTCTTGAAGAGGATGATGACATTAGGGAGGTGATGCCATGCCATGCAAGTGAATCGGGTTTAAGTGAGGGAGGGCTGTGCAAAGTCACCAGTCCCACTTTCTTCTCCAGAGTCATCTGGGTTCAGCACCCAGATAGGGATCAGGAGAACTGGAGATGGCCCAGGATGCAGTGGGGGACTTTGACTTTTTCAAGCTAAGGTCTTTAACAGGTCTCAGTTTGACTGAGGTAGTGTCCATTCAGTGACTAAGGCTTAATAAAAATGAGACAATGTCCCATTGCCCTAAAGGGAGCCCTAGGGGCTTGAAAGGGTCAGGAATGCTCTCCTTCACCTCTGCTACTTAGCATTCCTGGCTTCTTTCTTGATTCAGCTCAGCACCACTAACAACAACCACTTCTTCTTCCTCCTCCTCCTCCTCCTCCTCCTCCTCCTCCTCCTCTTCCTCTTCTTCTTCTTCTTCTTCTTCTTCTTCTTCTTCTTCTTCTTCTTCTTCTTCTTCTTCTTCTTCTTCTTCTTCTTCTTCTTCTTCTTCTTCTTCTTCTTCTTCTTCTTCTTCTTCTTCTCCTTCTTCTTCTCCTTCTCCTCCTCCCCCTCCTCCTCCTTTTCCTCCTCTCTTTTTCTATCTCTTTTCTTCACTCCCTCTCCTCTTCTTTCCTCTCTCTATCCCCCTTCTCTTTGTATCTTTAGTAGAAAACATCTTCACATGGGTGTTGCCTCAAGTCTACATCTTAGATCCTCTACTTTTCTCTCTATACCCTCTCTTGGCAATCTCATCAACTTAAGTACGGTGACTTATCAGCTAAGGAACTGACTTCTAGATTTATAAATCCAAACCTAGTCTCTCTCCTGAGCTCCAGTTCCACATAACTGCCTCTTGGACATATCTAATTAGATGTCCCCTAAGCCTCTCACACTCAATAGTCCCAAACAACCCTCATTATCTTTTTCCCCAGAACTTTCTCTTCTTCCTAGCCTTCCCTTCTTCTTACCTTCCCTAGTTCTATTGAAGGCCATGTATCCTTTCACCCAGGCTTTCTACCTCAGTCATCCCTAATTTTTCCCACTCTCTCTCACCCATTCCTCCATCCAATCATTTACCAAGTCTTGTCAACTGTACTTGTGAAATCTCTCACATCTATAGCATTGTCCACTGGCACAATCATCATCCTACTTTAGTCCTTCATCAAGTCTCACCTGGTGCCTTCCATGTTCTTTGTTTTGCTCAGGCCTGTGCCTTAAGGGCTGATTGTTGAATATTTAATAACCTTAATGACAAAAAAAAAAACCATGCCTCTAGACCTTAGTCATGGAGACCCAGATTGAGAATAGGCTAAATGTCTTTTTTGGGGAATATTACATAAACCATATTAAGAAGGGAGGGTGGTACTTCTGATATAAATAACTTTATTCCCTGCATGGGGGCAGCTAGGTAGTGAAGTAGATAGAACACCAGGCCTGGAGTCAGGAAGACTCATCTTCCCGAGTTCAAATCTGGCACCAAACACTTACCAGCTATGTGACCCTGGGCAAGTCACTTAACCCTGTTTGCCTCAGTTTCCTTATCTGTAAAATGAGCTGGAGGAAGAAATGGCAAACCACTCTAGTATCTTCGCCAAGAAAACCCCAAATGGGATCATGAAGAGTCAAAAACGATGGAAAATGATCAAAGAACAGCAATTCCCTGCATGCCATTGTGGCTGTTGACCAGGGTTCATTCCTTGAAGACTGGACCCTGGAGGGCTACACACTTTATTGTTTCTTTACATCTCCTTCCTGAAAGTATTTAGCAAAAGGGTTCTTTAGAATGATCTCTCACTGATTCAATCATGCCAGATGGTAAAATTACTTTTGGGGTCAGTATACATCTTGCCTAAGACACCTGAACTATAGGTTCACACTGCACATTAATTTATTTGCCTGTCTCTTATTTCTCCTCTCTTTGATCCATTTTCCGCACAGCGGCCAAACTGGGTCTGACCATGAGGCAGCTAGGTGGCACAGTAGATAGAGCTCTAGGGCTGGAGTCAGGAGCACCAGAGTTCAAATCCAGCCTTAGACATTTACTAGCTGGGTGGCCAGGGGCAAGTCACTCTCTCTGAGACTCAGTTTCTTCTTCTGTGAAATGGGGATAATAATAGCACCTACCTCTCAGGGTGGTTGTGAGTAAAAACTGAGCCACTATTTGCAAAGTGCTTTGCAAACCTTTGCTGTTGAATCATTTCAGTTGTGTCCAGTCCTCGGTGACCCTATTTTGGGGTTTTCCTTGGCAAAGATGCTGCAGTGGTTTGCCATTTCCTTTCCTAGCTCATTTTACAGATAAGGAAACTGAGGGAAACAGGGTGGTTTGCCCAGAATCACACAGCTAGTGAGAGTCTGAGGCTGGATTTGAAATCAGGTCTTCCTGACTCCAGGCTCAGAGCTCTATCCACTGAGCCACTTAGCTGCCCAAGGTTATGCAATGGTAAATGTCGGAAGGAAGATTTATCACAGGCAGAAGTAATTTAGTATAATCCCTCCATTTGACAGACAAAGAAACTGAGGCACAGAGAAGTTGAAGTGACTTTTTTTGGCAAAACTTTGATTAGATATCTAGCATTTTACATTACAACCCAACATCTCTAGCTAATGTCTCTTTCCCCCTGTGCTGAACCACGCTGCATTTCATCTTGTACAATTATGTCTTATTATTTATCTGAGACAATTTTTAGGATTTAACTTGTAGATATTTTTAACTTCCTCTTATAAAGGTAGGGAGGAAACAAACATTTATTAAACACCTATTATGTACAATATTGTGCTACATGCATTACAAATATCATCTTATTTGATCCTAACAGCAGCTCTGGTAGGTAAGTGCCCTATTTATCTCCATTTTTAGAGGTGAAGAAACGGAGGCAGACAGAAGTTAAGGAACTTACCCTGGGTCACATAGCTAGTAAGTGTGTAAGGCTGGATTTGAACTCAGGTCTTCCTGACTCCAGGCCTAGCACTCTATCCACTGTGCCACCTAGCTGCCCCTACATACATACTGTATGTCCTTATAAATACTTGCTGATTGATTGACTGAGAATGAAATCACTGTGGTCCTGACAGAACTTTCTAACCATATAATGAAAGAAAACATATCTATTAAGCACTTATTATATGCCAGGTGCTGCACTAGGTACTTTCCATATATAATCTTATTTAATCCACATAACAATGCTGGGTAGTAGGTGCTATAATAACGTCCATTTTACAGATGAGGAAACTGAGGCTGAGATAGGCTAAATGATTTGTCCAGGGTCATACAGCAAATAAATTGGTAGGATTTGAATTCAGGTCTTCCTGACTACAGGGTCCGTTCTCTATCCACTGTCCCATCTAGCTCCCTAGACTCGGACATCCTTGAAAATTTAAAGTCTGTTTTGGATTTTTGCAAGCCACTGTCCATTTTCCTCATTGTTCTATTGGCCTTATTACATTTTCAATGAGCTTGCTCAGTCTCATTTGTTTTTCTGCTTTCTTGCTACCTCTGCCAGTCATAGATAACTATGACAGTACCGTATATTAAAGTACTTTCACTCCTTGAGTCTCACAGGCTTCTCATGTCTCTGTGAGACTGGCAGGGCATGATGGTGATACTCATTTGTTACAGAGGACAGCTCAGGCAGAGGAAGTGACTGGCTCATGATCACAGGCATAGTAAGTGAGAGAAGGCAGCACTGGAATCTGGCTCCCCGAGAGCTTTAGCTCATCTATTGCAATGCTTTTCTTCTACCAGTTGCAATTGAGATCTCCCAACTGTATTGATTTGATAATGATCCTATTAGTATCAATGTCCAATTTCTTTCTCCGAAAGCCATATGTCCTTAATGCATAGAATCATAGTTATAGCTCTTGAAGGGACCTTAGAGATCCTCCATTAAACCTCCCCAATTTACAGATTAGGAAACTGAAGTCAAGGGAGGTGAAGTGAGTTGCCCAAGGTCAAGCAGGTTGCAAGCAGTAGATTGGAGCTTGGAATTGCCAATTTCCGACTCTCTCCAAGTTTCCCTGTTCTTAAACCAAAACACCATCATTAACCATAAACATAGTGAAGGACTGTTGAGTCACCTTGTTTTCTTCCTAACACCAACCAGGCACTCTATAGTTAAGATAATTACATAGTCAGTTATTAGGTGGATTATTCAGTAATTAGGGTTCATTATGAGGACAGATTTATATTATCATAATATGCAACTTGGGAGTATAGGGTATTATAATAGCAATACAAAATAGACTCTCTAAAGCTTGTGATCCTCTTTCTAGTTTGGTTAAACCATGGTGGATACAGTGATGAGAGTGCCCAATTCAGAGCCATAGGGTCTGGGTTCAAATCCAGCTTTGCTACTTTCTACCTTGTGTGACCTTGGGCAGGTCTCATTTAAACTATCAGTGAACTCATCTGCAAAAATGTGGAGACCAGATCAGATGAAAACTAAGGTCCTTTTGTGTCTCTGAGCCTATGATCTCTCAAAACATTGGCTGAGAATACTTTATGTTTTTTAAAATTACAAAGTAAAAAACCAAATACCTAACAACTTATTAAATATTTCTCCTCTTTTCCCAATACTGTGCTTGCCTTTAAGTTACAATCAATCAGAAAAAAACTCAGGAAAGTACACAATTGAACTTTTCAGTGCTGGGATAGGAATTCGTCCACAGTTCGCTTTGTGATATACCCTGGAACGATCTTGTTCTCAGGAAAATAACAATGATAATATGTCTATTGTATTCTATGAAAAAGTCTTAGAGTGGTTTTAAATTAATAAAGCTTAAAACTGTACTGTGATTTCTGGGACACCCTGTGTCATCTTATTTGAGCCTCCCAAGGGCATTGGGAAGTCTCATTATTCTCGTTTTGCAGATGAGGAAACTGAGGCACATAAGAATTAAATGTCTTACCCAAGGTTGCATGGCTTTTAATTCCCTGTGGTGGAATCTGAACCCATGTCTTCCTGATTCCAAGTCTGGCAACCTAACAACTGTTCTGGGGCCAAACCACAATTCTCCAAAACGGGATATCAAGGGATGTCCCTGGTGACATTCTTCAAAGGAGTGACAGTTTTTGTATACAGTCCCAAAGATGACATAGCCCAGCCTGACTTGGAGAGAAGGTGGAGCCATATTAGGGAAAGTGGTCTTGAGGGGGAGCAGTTTCTCTTCTTGTTTTGCAGTAACATTTTGAGAAAGGGATTGGAGGTATCCTCCTGGTCCCGGGAGAGGCAATGTGGTACAGCTGGATCTCACATCAGAAGACCTGGGTTTAAATCTTGGCTCTACTGTTTATTACCTATGTGTCCTTGAGAGTCTCTTGAGGTCATGTTTTTTGCCTTTTTTAGTATCTCCAGTGCTTAGCACAGTGCCTGGCTCACACTAGGTGCTTAATAAATGCTAGTTGACCGACTCAGCCTCTCTGGTCCTTGGTACCTTCTTTGTAAGTTGAGAGGGTTTCACTGAATGCTGTTCAAAGTCTGAGTTCATTATGTTATGGTACCCTTGCCTAGAGCTAGGAATGGCTTGCTTATTAGGTATGATTTTTATAGATTGAGCCTCCCTTATTTGTCAGAGAAGTTATTTAAAAAGATTAGTTTACACGAAAAGTGATGGGTCAACACAAAAACTTATGTTCAATTAGATTCTTAGCACCTGTATATCTTGGGGCAGGTCATTTAACTTCACCCGATCTCAATCCTCTCATTTATACCATGACAGAAGTTGGGGGTAAATGATCACTAAGGTCCCTTCTAATTCCAGATCTATGATCTTAAGAAAATACTTGGGGGCAGCTAGGTGGTGCAGTGGATGGAGCACCAGCCCTGGAGTCAGGAGGATCTGAGTTCAAATGTGGCCTCAGACACTTGCTAGCTGTGTGACCCTGGGCAAGTCACTTAACCCCAATTGCTTTTGGAAGGGAGGAAGGGAGGGAGGGAGGAAATACTTGGAAACATTTACAATGGACTCAAATAGGGATCTCATTTTCCTAGGATCATAGATATAAAGCTCAAAGGGCCATCTAATACAACCCCTTGAGTTTACATAGGAGGAAAAAGACACACTCAGGGAAGTTGAATGACTTGTCCAAGGACACACAAATGGTAGCAGAGCTGAAGCTTAAACCCTTGTTCTCTGTTTCCTGATTTGTATTGGTTTAACATTCTGATAATTATCTAGGATAACTGTCCCCCAGAAAAGAGGAAACAGTGCAGTCACCTTAGTGCAGTTAACACTTACCTGTTGTTGCAGGTGGCTGATATTTTCCTCATATTGAGAATAATCCTGTTTCTTGTCCAGGTCCCTCTTCTTATGCCACTCCAGAATGCAACTTTCAAGTTTGATATTGGCTGCCTCCAGGGAGCGTACCTTCTCCAGGTAAGAGGCCAGGCGGTCATTCAGATTCTGCATCATCTGCTTCCCATTCCCACCAGTGAGGATGCTGCCTCCTTGGTTTCCACCAAAGCTGGCTCCATAGCCCCCAGCTCTGGGGGGTGAGCAGAATGATGTAGTGGACGAAAAAGAGACTCGCACACCTCCTGCACCTCCATGGACACTGGGTGCCCTAGGGAAGATCCCAGGCCTGGCCCAGCCATAGCCTGAGCCCTTGAAGGCACCTGAAGGGGACTGGAAGGGACTATGGCTGGAGTTCATGCTGCCATCGGTCAGGAATGCAGCACTGGGCTCTTCCTTCCCACTGGCACCTGCTTAACTGAACTGCCTCCAGCTGCCTGGGCCCTCGTTCTTTTATGCCCTTCCTTCTCTGTGGGAGTTCCCTTCCCTCCCCGGGCCATGGGAGCAATAAGATCTTGTCTTGTGCAATCTGTGTTTCCTCTTGGTCAATTCTGGAGCCTTTACTGGTTGTTGTCGTTGTCATTTGAAACAACAACATACAAGTTTTTTTTTTCCCTGCCCTCCTTTCTTGACCATGAGGTGTGTCCCAGGGCCCTAGGTGTGTATTAGATTCAAGTAAGTCATTAATTTTGGAGTAGAAGCTTTATATCTTTCCCTTTGAGATTAAAAGAATCTGACAAAGGAACAGATTAAAATCCAGAAAAGTTGACAGGGTGTGGTGGTGGGAGTTTCCTTGTAAAAGTTAAAGAATTAAAACGAAAACACAAACAAGTCACCTCCATTTTTAAAAAGGGAACAACACATTTCTAAACAATTACACTCATCCTGTTCAGAACTGGCTGTGAGACTTTTAAGGATATCCTTTCATGTCAAGGAAATGCTAACACTGGTCAACCATTCACAGTCCTGAACTCTGGCAGCATGAAGTAAAGAGCATTAATGGAAAGTAATTTCAAAGGGATAGCTTTTAACGTGCAAACCCTAAATTAGAATTAATTAATTAATAATTGTATCCCTCATTTTCAGGGTGCCTTTCATCCCAGCATACCTCAAAACTAAACAAACTCCTAGCTGAGTGCCATATATAGCCTCTGGGAGGAATGAAGCAGTTGCTTAACAATCTCCTGACAACCTGGCAAAGCAGTTGAGTTCAGAAAGTGGGAAAGATGCTGCGTTGTTTGAAGCCAACAGACAATTTGGAGAATTTGAGGAAATGCTTGGGGAATGCTCTGCAGCATTTTCCTTGAAAAAAAAATTTTATTAATGTCTTTTGTTTTTATAATAGCTATATTAGTTATTATTCTGTTTTTAATATGTCATATATCATTACCGTATTATATTTGTTATATCATCTATTTTTAGAATATATTATATATTTTATACAGAAACAAATTGATATTTTCTATCATAATTATGTGTAGCAAATATTTCATGTATCAAATTACAGATATAGTATTTCATATATTTATATGGATATCTTATATCACCTAATGTATTTCTTACTTCTTCCTTTTCTTAGAGAGCCATGCCTTCTAATAAAAAGTAGGAAAAATTTGAAAAGTAGTTTAGCAATAGTATAGAAGAAATTCTGACATTATAAGCATGATTCTATACCCCAAATCTTAAAGAGTTTAGCAGAGAACCTAGCACAGGACAGGTGTTGAACAAATGCCAGTTGACTGATTGCCTCTGCAAAGAAGGGAAGGCGGGAGAAGTACCTTCTCCCGTCTCATCTTTAGGACCAAGTCTAGTCATTTTAATTTCCTAGCATTCACTTGCTCTGCTTTGTCATTATTTGTCTTTTCATTGACATCTTTGTTGATATTGCTTTCCAAATTTCCCTTATTTTAATTTGGATCGGTTTGTATAATTCTTCCTATGCTTTTCTATTGTCATCCTATTCTTATACCACATTACACCCATGTACTACAACAGTTCCTTTATCCATTCTCAATCACTAGGCACTTACTTCATTCCCAAGTCTTTGACACAAAATTCTTAATATCATTTGTTGTATTTAGGTGTCACATTGTCTAGAGCACTGGACTTGGAATCAGGAAGACTTATCTTCACGAGTTCAAATATGGCCTCAGATACTTCCTAGCTGTGTGACCCTGGGCAGGTCACTTAATCCTGTTTGCTTCAGTTCCTCATTTGTAAAATGATCTGGAGAAGGAAATGGTGAGCTACTCCAGCACCCTTGCCAAGAAAACCTCAAATGGCGTCATGACTGAAATGACACAACCATGACGACAACTTTTCTTCTGCTTAGTTTAAGGTTGTTGTTGTTCAGTCATTTCAGTCATGTCTGACTCTTTATGACCCCATTTAGGGTTTTCTTGGCAAAGATACTGGAGTATTTTGCCATTTCCTTCTCCAGCCCATCTGACAGATGAAAAAACTGAGGCAAATAGGGTTAAGGGACTTGCCCAGGGTCACACAGCTAGTGGTTTGCCATTTCCTTCTTCAACTCATTTTACAGATGAGGAAACTGAGGCAAATAGGGTTAAGGGACTTGCCCAGGGTCACACAGCTAGTGGTTTGCCATTTCCTTCTTCAACTCATTTTACAGATGAGGAAACTGAGGCAAATGGGGTTCAGTGACTTGCCCAGGGTCACACAGCTAGTGGTTTGCCATTTCCTTCTTCAACTCATTTTACAGATGAGGAAACTGAGGCAAATAGGGTTAAGGGACTTGCCCAGGGTCACACAGCTAGTGGTTTGCCATTTCCTTCTTCAACTCATTTTACAGATGAGGAAACTGAGGCAAATGGGGTTCAGTGACTTGCCCAGGGTCACACAGCTAGTGGTTTGCCATTTCCTTCTTCAACTCATTTTACAGATGAGGAAACTGAGGCAAACAGGGTTCAGTGACTTGCCAGGGTCATATAGCTAGTAAGTGTCCAAGGCTGCATTTGAATTCAGGGAAATGAATCTTTCTGACTCCAGGTCTGGAACTCTATCCACTGGGCCACCCAGTTTAAGGTTAGGTAATTCAATTAAATCCAAGTCAACAAATGTGTATCAAAAACATACTATATATAAGACACTATATTAGATGCTGGGAATACAAAGACAAAAATGAATAATGGCTGTCTTCAAAGACTTTCAATTTTACTGGGGGGTAGAATGTATACACAAACAACTTTAGAAAAAGGAAAACTGAGGAGGTACAGGTTATGATAGGGAGAGGTGGAGATGAGGGAAGACTTTCTGAAGGAAGTGGTACCTGAGCATATTTGTGAAGGAAGATGAAGATTCTGAGAGGCAGAAGACATAAGGAAGGGATGCATTCCAGGAATGGGGAACAGCTAGTAAAGTTTGGATATAATACGGCATAGAAACTGCAAAAGTAATGGGGAGTTACAGCATGGAGGACCTTAAACACTAGGTTAAGGAATTTGTATTTTATTCGTGGGCAATGAGGAGATATTGAAGACTTTTAACCTTGGGGATGACATGGATAAAATGGGATGGAGCCACTTCCAGACTGTTGATGCTTGAACTTGAAGGAGTCTTAAATAAGGAAGGCATACACACTCACACACACATACACACACACACACAGACACACACAGAACTTAAACATGTAGATCAATCTTTTGCTAAGAGTAGAATCATAGATGTAGAGCTGTTTGAGGTAATTTTCTCCATCCTCCCAGTTTACATATGGGGAAACTAAGACACTCGAGTGACTTACCCAAGGTCACAAAGGTAGTGTCAGCCAGGTCCTATGACTCTACAGCCAGAGCTCTTTCCCCTCTATTATATTATTCTTCCTAATTCTTTCTCCACCTGTCTCAGGAGTTTCAGGATTTATCCCAATGCCAGACTCCCCTTTACAGTCCCCTCTATTGTTAATGCCTTCCATCTGAGATCCATCTACTCTGTATATATCTTATAGGTACATATTTGTTTGTTTGTTGTCTCCCTTGTGAGAAGGTGAGCTCCTTGAGGGTAGGGACCTTGCTTTTGCTTTTTAGAGCTTAGCACAGTTGCCTGGCATACAGTATGTGCTTAATAAGTGCTGCTGCTGAATGTGAACTATGGGAAGCAGAGAGCAGAACGAGCTAGTAGCTTTGCCACTAACAGATCAGCTACATGCAGTGATACAATATTTGCCAGTTAGATGTTGAAAGGTCTGAAAATGCAGCCTTCCACTGGTTCTTTACTTGCTTGGAAGCTGTTTGAAGAGTGTCCTCTCGGATTTAGGGAACTCTTCTTCTGAACAGACTGAAAGATACAATATTTATTAAAGGGAGCCACAAAAGAAAGGATGGTAAACAAATATCCTCCTCTTTCTTGTATCTGAAACCAAAAATATGAGAAAAGAGAGAGGTGATAGAGAGAAAAGCAAATAAAGGAAACGCCAAGACTTCATCGGACATGTGGGGGCAAGAACTGTTTTTGCTGCTTTGAACATTTCTTGGGAGACTATTATGATTGAAAATGACAGTCAGGACAATTTTTGCTATGGTACATACAGCCAGCCTTAAAAGGAGATGAACAGGGATCCGTGGCATTGGGAGGCCACATCCCAAATTGCACTTATGTGCTCTAGACCCTTTAATCAAAGTCCATCATGGAAACGATTAATTCCCTGCTGCTTTAGGGTCTGCTTGAATGGCAATGATTTAGAACCACAGCTATTAGGAAAATTACCTTCAGACAATTCCAGTTGGCAGGCTTAGTGTTATGCTGTCACGTCCTGTAATAAATCAAATGTTGGTAAAAGAAAAAAAATTGTTTTGCCCAAGAATGTACCTACTTCTTCCAGGTTTCGAAGAAGTAGGAGGGTCGTTTCCTTGCAACCTTCAACTTGTGTAGCTCTGTTAAAAGATGTATTGGAAGTTTTAGACTCTGAAACCTTTCATTTTCAAAGAAAGTCAAATGGTCTATGAATTGATCTGAAATCTGTCTTATTTCAAGGACTCCTAAAATTGAAAGGAAGTTCAATAAGTTATCTAGTGCAGCTTCCTGATGCCTGCCAGGTCAGGAATGATTTCTGCATCCGATTTTCAAACTTTCAGCCAAGGAATCCTTGGCTTTTATAGACTTATGAATTAAATACTTTGTGTGGAACAAATCTGAATGCATAAATAATACTCTTTGGATGGCTTAACATGTAAAAAATGATAGTTTGAGGTGTAATTTTAGATATTTAGGACAAAGTAGGCTACTTAACAACATGGAGTGTGTGTGTGTGTGTGTGTGCGTGTGTGTGTGTGTGTATGTGTAGCCTGACATCTTCCATATAGTGGTTCTTTAATAAATGTTTGTTAGATTGAAATTTGAAATGAAGCTTACATTCCCTCTTCCACCCATTTCAACGTCATCATTAAAAGAGGTCAGTATCTAGTGGATCTTATGGGAGAGGTGATGAATGAGTGAGCTGGGGTTGTGTGGGTGTATCAGGAATCAGAAGGATACCTTGTCAACAATCATTAATTAGTACCAGTGCTTGTCTGCATTTTTAAAAAGCAATCATTCTATCGCTGAATGTTTCCCTAGACAGGATTGCTGTGGATGACAGAAGGACCAGAACAATACTCCAATAGACTTTTACAGCAAATGACATTTCAGGACACATGATTAATGGATCATTAGGTATTATTGCTCTATTATTATCCCGTGATACAAACCTAGCTCCTGCAGTGACACTGGGCTAGAGATTTTGTAAGATACCACGATCATTTGTTGTTGTTCAGTCACTTCAGTCATGTCTGACTCTTTGTGACCCCATCTGGGGTTTTCTTGGCAAAGATCCTGGAGTGGTTTGCCATTTCCTTCTCTAGCTCATTTTACAGATGAGGAAACTGAGGTAAACAGGGTTAAGTGACTTGCTGAGGATCATACAGTTAGGAAGTTTCTGAGGCTGGACTTGAACTCAGGTCCTCCTGACTGAAGGACTGTCACTCTATCCACCTAGCTGCATAGAGAACCAAGAAGTCCAGCAAAGATTTCTTCCTATGTTTTAATTTCTTTTAGAAAGAAGTCAAGAGGGGCAGCTAGGTGGCACAGTGAGTAGAGCACTGGCCCTGGAGTCAGGAGAACCTGAGTTCAAATCTGGCCTGAGACACTTGATACACTTACTAGCTGTGTGACCTTGGGCAAGTCACTTAACCCCTGCCTTCCCTTCTCAAAAAAAAAAAAAAAGAAAGAAGGAAGTCAACAGATTGAGGGTCTAGATTAAGGTGGTTTAAGAAGGCCTTTGTTACGGTTTTTCAAAGTAGGAAGAGAAAACAGTACGAGTCTTCTTCAGACGGTGTAGCAAAATGACTTCTAATCAGAGTCTGGTTTTGTGATGGCCTGATGGAAAAGTGCTGAGATCTAAATCACAAGGTGCTAGAAATGCTTACACGAGAGAGATTTGTAACGTTAGAGACACAGAAAAATTATTATTATTATTATAGAAAGATTAATTAAATCAAGTGGAAATCAGTAGCCCTGTGGAGCATTTTTACTAACCAGTCTTGCTTAATTTAGCAGGCTCCAGACTTTAGCTTCTTGGATTCTGAAGTCAGCTATTGATCCCCTCATTTCAGCTCCCTGCCACCCCAGGCTAAAGGTCCTGTTTTCAGACCAGTCCTACCTCACTGCAGAGGAAGCAGCAACTAGGCAGAAGGGGCCAGCCAACCCAACTAATTGTCAACTAATTTCCACCCATAGCAGGCATCCTAGTCTTGCTGAAGTAGCAAGCACCCGGAGGGAGCAATGGGGGCAGGACAGGAGGGTGGCCATGTGCCAGACAAGTAGAACAACTACTATTCCTTGCCCACTATTTCCCCTCAAACCCTGATGGAGACACCCCAGGACCCTGAACCAAGAGCCTTGTAAATAACAGTGATTCCAATGTGGGTCCCACTGACGTCATTCTGGGAAACAATTGTCATGGAGACCAAGCATGGCAGCTACTTCTGTAAGGCATGGCCACAACTACCGAAGACCCAGAGTAGAAAATTCTTGCTATCAAAATTCTTGGCACTGTCAGATGGCTCAACATAAAAAAACTGCCATGGTTTTATCAGTGGAAATGACAGTCAAGAAGAGTCATTACCACCTACTCTGTGACATACCCTAAGGACCATGGGACAGTTCCATTTGGCTTGCTGCTAAAACCATCCATATGTGTTGTCTCTTCCATGAGAGTAGGAACTGTTTTAATTTTCTATTTATATCCCCAGGACTTAGATTGATCTCAATAACTCCTATATGTCTATTATCTTGGTACAGATAATTCCCAGAGCTAGCTCTCTATATCTCTCTCTGTCTCTCTGTCTCTGTCTCTCTGTCTCTCTCTCTTTCCCTTTCCCTCTCTCTTTCTTTCTCTCTCCATACAGATCCCTAATCTATATATTCAGCTCCAGTCTCCTCACATCATCAACTGATTATTGAAATCACCTCTCAGATGTCTAAATATATTCCAGATGGATCATAGGATCAAGAACCCTTCAGTTTAGAGCTAGTGCTTAATAAATGATTCACTCATTCATTTATTTATCTCATTAATATCCAATGTGTGGCAAGTAGGTTATTACCTCAGTACTGAGCTGGTCCATCTTTCTTTGCTGTCCTTTGTAGTGTCGAAAGGGACACCATTAACTAGTCTATATCAGGCCTTCTTAAACTTTTTCCACTCTGGCCCCTTTTTGAATTTCTGCAGTGTTCACTGGTGTTGTGTGGCCTGAGGGCATGGACAGTACAAAGTGGGCATACTTTGTGTTCAGAACCAAGGCTGCAGTGAAGTCCAATACAGCATGGACAAATGCTGCCAGAAACACTTCAGATTCATTATGCGTTTGATTTTTAATTAATTTTTGGTCATTGCACATTCAGAAACCTTTTACTGTTGCCAAATTTTTCACGACGCCATATGGGGTCACAACCCACAGTTTAAGAAGCACTGTTCGATCTCAAAGGGCCTCCTATCCTGAGCAGCAGATTCTCATACTGATTTCATTTAAGGTCCGTCTCTGACACATGCAGTGATTTCTAGGCCAATGAGTAGACGTAAGTTCCTTCCTCACTATGTCTTGGGCAGCCACATGGATACCCAGACCGTACTTTGAGAATCATTGGATTAGATGACCCCTGAGGTTGCTGTCCATTCTGAAATCCTATGATTCCATGAACCTAAAATAATACAAATGAAGTGCTGTTCAGGTAAGGGCCATAGGAATTTAGAGATGAGAAGGACCATTGTAGTGTAGGGCATAGAGAGAGTCTTCTTAGGCTGAGCTTTGAAGGAAGTGTAAGGATCAGATTGACAAATTTTTCTACTATCAGTTAGCAGGATATGGATTCTCAATAAATAAAAAAAATGCCGTGTAAAAGGATCACCTAACATCCCAAATAGAAATACAACACAAGTATGTGATTTATATTTTCTGAGATATCCTTGCGCGGGATGAAGGCAGAGAGGAGCTAGGGCAAAAGATATGAAAAAGCCTTATCTTTGGGAAAAAGGTACAGTCAAAAGCTTTGAGAAGGCTGGCATCTGAGAGGTAGGGACTTAAAGCAGAAATGCAGGGCTCGGGGAATGATCACCTATCACACAAGTAGTCAATGGAGTTATTAAAAACTCCCATCTTTTGCAGGATTTTATGGACAAATTTATCCACATCATAAGAGTAAAAATGGAAGAGACCTTAGAAGTTATAGAGTCTGATCTTGTAGAATGAGGAAACTGAGGCACAGAGAGGTTAAATGGTGTCCTCAAGGTCACATAGCTAGTAGGTAACTGAGGTGGAATTTCAACCCAGGTTTTCTTTACAAAGTCCAGTGTCCCATACACTACATGATGCTGCTTCATACCTCAGGTCACATGTAACCAAAATATCTCTAAGAGTATGTTAGTTTTGCCAGAACAAAAGACGATGGGGTAATTGTGGGGGAAACTTTTATTAATTTGGCTTTTAAAAACTAAGAGAGATCAGTAGAAGATTTCAAGGCAGGAGCAAATTTTGTAAGTTGAGTAGAGTATTTGAGATGCTGAGAGAAGAAATAGAAAGGAGGAAAGGGGAAAATAACAAGATAAAGGAATTCGATTTTAACAAGAAGGAAATGATGGGAGGTCAGGTCATAGATTTGCTATGAACACACTGTGGGTATAATGCCATAGGAATCCAAAGTATTCAAGGAAGAACTGGGAATGTTTGGCTTGACAAAGAGAAGAATTAGGGAAACATAATAACTGCCTTCATTGATAACATTAGCTCAATTTATATGGTACTTTGAGATTTGCAAAGTGCTTTACAAATATTATCTCATTGGATCTCCTCCATCTTGAGAGGTAGATGCTATTATTATTTCCATTTTGCAGATGAGGAAACTGAGTCAGCAGAGGTTAAGTGATTTGCCAAGATATAAATCTAAGATACAATCTAAGATACAAATCATAGACTGTTAGTAAAAACTTCTCAAGAATCAGAATTATTCTAAACTGGGGTGGGGAGGAGGCAAAGCCAAGACAGTGGAATAAAGGCAGAGACTCATCTGAGTTCTCCCCTAAACCCTTCCAAATACTTTCACCTAATCACTGTAAACAAATTCTAGAGTGGCAGAACTCACAAAATGATGGAATGAAACAATTTTCCAGCCCAAGACAACTTGGAAGTTTAACAGGAGAGGTTTATTGGATGAGGGTGTGAAAGGTGCCCAGCCCAGCCCAGGCTGCTCCCACAGACCTTGCCCTAGCAAACCAGGAGCATTTTTCAGTCACAGTGACTGAATCAGTGGCAGCAGTGGCAGTTTCCAAACTTCTCAGACCACAGATGCCAAAGACAACTTAGAAGGTTGGCAGGAAAGGTCTGTTGCATGGGGGTGAGAGTTGAGCATAATCTAGCACAGGCTATGCCAGTACAGCCCTGGCACCAGCAAAGTAGGAGTAAGCCTTGGGATCCACTGAATCAGCAGTGGAAGCAGGGGGTTGAACAACTGGTCAGAAAGAGATTATAGAGGTCTGTTTGCACTAAGGCAATTGCCCATACTCAGATCTGGGTCATAGTCCTGGGTGGAAGTCTCAGGGCAAGGAGGAGCACAAGGACACCAGAATTTGCAGCCACAGTGGAACAGGAGCCCTCCTCATAGTTCCAGGGCACAAGAGTGCTTGTCGTCACTCACAGACCAGAGCACAGGCCGAGAAAGTAGTAAACACCTCTCCTAAGCTTATACTATCTTGGAGGAACTGAAAAACTCACAGGTCCATAGAAGTATCCCTGAATACAGTTGCACAAAACCCCTGATGCTTGGAATAGTGCACCCTCTATTCTAGATGGAGAGCCCCACTTTAACAAAGAACTAAAAGGCAAATAATAGCCTGGGAAGATGAACAAACAACAGAAAAAATTCAGACCATAGAAAGTTACTATGGTATCAAGGGAGATGCAAACACACAATCAGAAGAAGATAACTAAATAAAAGCTCCTACTTTTAAAGCCTCCAAGAAAAATATGAATTGGTCTCAGGTCATGGAAGAACTCAAAAAGGATTTTAAAATCAAGTAAGAGAGATAGAGGAAAAATTGAAAAATGAGTCAATAGCTTGGTAAAGGGGACATAAAAAATACTGAAGAAAATAATACCTTAAAAAACAGACTAGGCCAAATGGTAAAAGAGGTCCAAAAAAAAAAAAAAAAAACCAATGAGGAGAAGAATGCCTTAAAAAGCAGAATTGGCCAAATAGAAAAAGAGGCACAGAAATTCACTGAAGAAAAAACTCCTTAAAAATTTAGAATTGGCCAAATGGGAAAGGAGGTTCAAAAGCTCACTGAAGAAAATAATTCCTTAAAAATTAGAATGGAGCAAATGGAAACTAATGACTTTATGAGAAATCAAGAAACAGTAAAACAAAGCCAAAAGAATGAAAATAGAAGGCAATGTGAAATATCTCACTGGAAAAACAACTGACCTGGAAAATAAGATCTAGGAGAGAGAATTTAAAAATCACTGGACTACTTGAAAGTCATGATCAAAAAAAGATCCTAGATATCATCTTTGAAGAAATTATCAAGGAAAACTGCCTTGATATTCTAGGACCACAGGGTAAAATAGAATTTGAAAGAATCACCCCCTGAAAGAGATCCAAAAATGAAAACTCCCAGGAATATTATAGCCAAATTCCAGAGCTCCCAGGTAGAGGAGAAAAATATCGCAAGCAGCCAGAAAGAAACAATTCAAGTTTGGTGGAGCCACAGTCAGGATAAAACAATATTTAGAAGCTTCTACATTAAAGGATCAGAGGGCTTAGAATATGATTTTATGGAGGACAAAGGAGATAAGATTACAATACCCAGCAAAACTGAGTATAATCCTTCAGGGGAAAAATAGATATTCAACAAAATAGAGGACTTTCAAACATTCCTGATGGAAAGATAGGAATAGGAATAGGAATAGGAAATTTGACCTTCAATTACAAGATTTAAGAGAAGCATAAAAAGGTAAACAAGAAAGGGAAATTATAAGGGACTTAATAAGGTTGAACTTTTAACGTTCCTTCACAGAAAGATGATACTCGTAACTCATAAGAACTTTCTTATTATTAGGGTAGATAGAAGTTGTATATATAGACAGAGGGCACAGATGTGAGTTGAATATGAATTGGTGATATCTAAAAAAATCAGATTAAGGGGTAAGAGAGGAATGTGCTGGGAGAAAGGGAAAAGGAGGGGTGAAATGGGGTAAATTATCTTACATTAAAGAGGCAAGAAAAGGCTTTTACAATGGAGGGGAAGAAGCTGGCAATGAGGGGGAAAGAATGAACCTTACTCTCATTAAAATTGGCTTAAAGAGGGAATAACATACACACTCAGTTGTGTGTAAAAATCTATCTTATCCTACAGGAAAGTAGGAGGGAAAGGGGATAGGAGAAGGAGGTTGGGGGACAGAAGGGAGGGGATATTGGGGGAGGTGATAGTCAGAAGCAAAACACTTTTGAGGAAGGACAGGATGAAAGGAGAGAGTGTATAGAATAAATTGCATAGGGGACAAATTAGGATTGAGGGAAATATAGTTAGCAATAGTAACTGTGAAAAAAATTTGAAACAAAGTTTTTCTGATGAAGGCCTAATTCCTCAAACACAGAGAGAGCTGAGTCAAATTTATAAAAATAAGAGTCATTCCCCAGTTGATAAATGATCAAAAGATATGAACAGTTTTCAGATGAAGTAATCAAAGCTATCTATAGCCATTTGAAAAAATAAATTGTAACTCACTATTGATTGAAGAAGTGCAAGTTGAAACAATTCTGAGGTACTACCTCATACTTATTAGACTGATTGATGGGGCAGAAAAGGAAAATGACAAATAGTGGTGGGAATGTGGAGGAAATGAGGCATTTACTTTTGATGGAATTGTGAACTGATTCTACCATTCTGTAGAACAAGTTGGAACTATGCCCAAAGGGGGCCCATGCCCATGGTTTTATAAAACCATGTACAACCTTTGACCTAGCAATACCACTACTAGGTCTGTATCCCAAAAGAGACAAAAGACAAAAAGCGAAAGGACCTATATGTACAAAAATACTCATAGCAGCTCTTTTCTCCTGGCAAAGAACTGGAAATTGAGGGAATGCCCATCAACTGGGGAATGGCTGAACAAATTGTGGTACGTGATTGTGATGGAATACTATTGTGCTATAACAAATGATGAGCAGGGTGCTCTTGGAAAAGCCTGGAGAGACATGCATGAGCTTACGCAAAGTGAAATGTACTGTGTACAAAGTAACAGCAATATTGTGAGATGATCAGCTGTGAATAACTTAGCTATTCTCACGATACAATGATCCAAGACAATCCTGAAGGACTTATGATGAAAAATGCTATCCATCCCCAGAGAAAGAACTGATGTATGAATACAGATTGAAGCATACTTTTTTGGCTTTCTTTAGTTTTCTTTATTTTTTTTTGTCTATGTTTTCTTTCACAACATGACTATTATGGAAATGTTTTACATGATTACACATGTATAACCTATATTGAATTTCTTGCTTTCTCAATGGAGTGAGGTGGGGAGGGAGGAAGGGAGAGACTTTGGAACTCAAAATTTTAAAAAAGAATGTTACAAATTGTTTTTACATACAACTAAATAAAATATTAAATAAAAATTTTGTAAAAAAATTAAAAAAAACAATTGAGAAATGTTCTACAAAATAAAATAATTTAAACATTAAAAAAAGTGGGATGGGATGTCCTGGGAAAATAGTGGGACCTCTCTCACTGGAATTTCTCTAACAGTGGCTAACTATGGTCTTCTAAGTAATGCTGTGGAATGGATTTTTGATCAGATCTGGTTTATATTAGAGCAGAGGTTTTTCAGATTTTGTGGTCCCCAGGCCCCTTTATGATCTTAAAAATTATTGAAGATCCCTCCCCCCAGAGTTTTTGTTTATGTGGCTTACATCTATTGATATTTACCATACTAGAAATTAAAACATCTTAGAGTTATTGTGAATATGGTTTTGACTCCACAGGCCCCCTGAAAGGGTTTTAGGGATCCCAAGGAGTGCCCAGACCCTATTTTGAGAACAACTGGTTTGGATAATCCTTGAGGTCTCTGTCCACTCTGAAATCCTATGATTATGTAAGCATAAGATAATACATAATGAAGTGTGTTTCAGGTAAGCGCTATAGGAATTCAGAGATGAGAAGGACTATTGTAACTAAGGGTAATGAAGGGGGCTTCTTAGGCTGAACTTGGGAGAAAGTACAAGGTTTGAATTGACAGAGAGGAGTAGGAAAGGTATGTGGAAAAGCACTCCCCAAAATGATTATGATAATGAGATCAGTTAAGGGAAAAGATAGATGTGATAAAATGTTAATGTTTACTCCAGAGAAGGAAGAGTAATGAAGGATTTCCCAGAACAAAGTATCGACTGTACATAACATGCTACTGTTTGTTTGAGCTTCATGGAATGTTGAGGCAGGGGAAAGGTAACCTCCTGCAAGGAGGGAGGGAACGGCTGTGCCAGGTGGATTGGTGATGAAGTGGGGATGAATTTGTGAGAAGCTGTGGTAGGAGTGAGAAACATGAGGGAACTTTTCAATGAAAACTCTGGGTTGAGAAAGAAATTAGCATTGATATTATAAGTTGATTTAGAGTGGTGAAGATGGAGAAACATCCTGCTGGAGCATGGTAAGAGTGAGTAGAAGGTAGAAGAGTTAGACTGGAAGTGGGAGATGTGGAGGAGAAAGCGGTTAAACTCAGGGACCCCAAATATGGTTCATCAGGAGAAAGCCATTGTCAGAGATGTCTTGTGGGCAGAGCCCTCATTTCTAGAACAACAGGTTTAGTCTCCAGACAAAGAGAGGTAGTTTTGGAGTCTTGTGATACAAAGAATAAGGAAATTCTGACTCTGGAAAAGAGATGTCTCCCTTTTTAATCCCTGGGTGGTGGCAAAAGAAAGTTATATAGTGATCAGTGATTTTGTAAGGAGATTGGGTGGGGACTCTTGGGAACTTGAGAAAGGAGCTTTATGCTTAAAGGGTATCTCAGGGGAGAGGGATGAATGGTACCTTGATTTGTCATTGGTCAGGTAGATCAGTGAGATGGAAGACTATGAATACCAGTGGGAGAAATTTGAATTTGAGCTGAGGTAACTTTGGGAGGCTCATCAGTCTACCTACATCAGTCCAACCTACACTTCAACTTCAAATGAATATTTGCCAAATAAATTCATGAAACAATGATCCTCCTCTGCTCTAAAACTTCCTGTGGCTCCCCTTTACCTAGATGATATAGTCTAGCATTGAAAGTTCTTGTAAGTCAGTCCTGCCCTGCCTGTTCCACTTTGTCTTTTCTTAATCCTCAGTCTGTTCAATAGAATTATACATCAGTCTCCTTCTTCTTATCTTAGTGGTGACTCTAGTTTCTTCAAGGTTATTCAAGTAGCAGTCAAGCTCTGGTAGAGTTGTGATTGGCTTCACTGGAGGGGCTGCTTACACTGATGAAATCATAGATCATTGAAGTATGAGGTAATACTCTTCAGCAGACACCAACTAGCTTCTTCATCCAGACTGGTACCCTCATTATTCTCTAAGCAGGGTACAAGTCTTACTAACTTTAAGATTCTAGTAATATTGTTGTCACCTGCCTAGAATGACCTTCCTTCTCTCTTCCACTGATCTAGCTACTGTTTATCCTTCAAGGTCCAGTTTTGGTTCTTCCTCCTTATGAGGCTTTTGCAGACTCTTCTTGCTTCCCTTTCTATTCCCTCTTCTCCAAAATCCTTTGGTATCTATTGTCTGTGTCATTAATTATAGATCCTTAAACATGGTTAGGATTCCTTCTATCTAGACTTCTGCTCCATTTCCAGGTGGTGGTATCTTCTCCCCCAACAATTCAGTAGATGCTTTGATGACACAACTTCTCTGTTGGTCAATTGTTTTTCAGTTCAGTTGTTTGTGTTCAACTCTTCTTGGCAAAGATACTGGAATGATTTGCTGTTTCCTTCTCCAGCTTATTTTAGAGATGAAGAAATGGAGGCAAACAGGGTTAAGTGACTTGTCCAGGGTCACAAAGCTAAATCCAGCATCTGAGGCTGGATTTGAACAGGAAGGTGAGTCTTTCTGACACCAGGCATGGTTCTCTATCCACTGCACCACCTAGCTGCCTCTGACTGATCTCAAAATCAGTTCAGTTCATTTCAGCATAATTCAATTACACAAACATTCATTAAGACCATGAGTCCTCCTGTGGTAGAATAAATATTTACTAGTACCAACTCCCACCATATGTGAACTGGGCAAAACATTGTTGAAACTAACTTGCGACTTTAATGGCTCAGGGGACTAATGCCCAGGCTTGTTGACATGCCTTTCTGGTCATCTAAGTACAAACTCCCTCCCCCAAAACAAAAACAAAAACCAAAAATGAAACACATGGAATTCCAACAGTGACCTGAGGCTTGAACAGTAGACCACCATGGGCAGCACATTGTCAGAGAAGCTTTGTTCAACTGAATCAGGGCTGCATCTGCAGCAGCTGAATATGCCTTCCCTGCTCTGAATGTTTTTCCCCTGCTTACTTAAATCTTCTTTTTGTTGACTGTTACCTTGTGAGCTATGGTCAATATGGGCAGCTAGGTGATGAAGTGGATAGAGCACCAGGCCTAGAGTAAGGAATACTCATCTTCCTGAGTTCAAATCCAGCCTCAGACACTTACTAACTATGTGACCCTGGACAAGGAACTTAACTCTGTTTGCCCCAGTTTTGTCTTCTGTAAAATGAGCTAGAGAAGGAAATGGCAAACCACTCCTGTATCTTTGCCCCAAAACCCCAAATAGGGTCATGAAGAATTGGATGTAACTAAAAAATGACAATGCAACAACACCAACCTGGGCTACTGTGGTGTCCCAAAGGACATACATGCCCACTTATTACCCAGAAATCATATACCATCTTGCATTTTAATGTTGCTGTGTTTTCTTTCTCCAGCTTTATTGTAAACTTTTGGATTATATGAATCACCCCCTGCATCTTAGTTATCTTGTATTTATTTGTCTGACAAACAGTGTGGCCTAGTGGATAGAAAGCAGACCTTGAAGTTGGGGAGATATGAGCACAAGACCCACCTCTAGGTGGTATAGTGGACTTGCATTCAGGAAGACCTGAGTTTGAATTTAACCTCAGACATTTACTAGCTGTGTGAACTTGGGTAAGTCATTTATCCTTTGTGGCCCTTAAGGGCCCTTCTAGTTCTGAGTCTGTGACTATCACATATTGGCTGCATGACCCTGAACAAGTCAAACTCCTTATGCTCTAGGTAACTCTTTATGCCTCTAAATTGCAGAAAAATGATGAACTGACCTGTGCTCATAGGGAGAATTTCCCAATGCAGGATTTCCCTGTATCAATGAAATTACATGTCCAGGGCCTATTCCTATCCTTACTGATCTGTGTTCGTGTTGTATCTCCCAGTTGCTTGTTGGTTCCTTGAAGTCAGGAACTATTATTCAGCATGTCTTCATGTTCCATCTTGCATCAGTTCATATCAGTCTTCCTATACTTTTCTGAATTCTTCCTATCCATTGTTTCTTAAAGCACAGTACTATTGGATTACATCCATGCAGTCAAATTTGCTTAGCTTGTTCTACCAAGGGAATGCCAGAGCCTGCTGAAGAGAAAATTGTTGAGGGGGAGGGAAGAAAAAAAGGAAAAAAAAAAGAAATTCACATTATAACTTTATTATATGTTTAAAAGCAATAGCAATTGTACATAATAGACTTTCAGTTTCATGTGCAATCATCTTTTTTATTAGCTATGTCATAGAAATGCTTGTTTATTCCATAAATTAAAAATAAATAAAATAAATTTTTAAAAAAAATTTTCAGTGTGAGCATTCAGAAATATCTGTTGCTACAAATCTGAGCTTAATGCATGTCAGTTTTGTTGATTATCTAGACCATAGGTTCCCAAACTTATTTGGCCTGCTGCTCCCTTTTCAAAAAAAAAATACTCAGTGCACCCCTTGAAATTTACTTTATTTAACCTCTAACAGTATTTTAAAAATTTATTACATTTCAAAAAATAATTAAACATATTTTTAAAAAAGTGATGCATCTTAAATTTAATAATTTCTTGTCAATTGGTGGGTTTTTTCCTGCATTGAAATTTTGATGATGCAATATTTTGTAATGTAACCATATAGTATCATACTGGAAACAAACCATTACATGCACATATTTGTGCCAATGCATGCTGGACTTCCTGACAATGTGTGACATGCTCACCTGTCAACACTTGCTTGTTAAGACCTGTCAGTGGACTTGACCACTGATTGGTTATAACTTGCATTTTGTGTGTTTATTTGGAAAATAATGTAATCATTATGACTTTTAACTCTGTTATACAACAGATGAAACATGTATGAATGGTTTTTCAAAATCCCAAGGCTACTATCATCCCCCTAGATCATTCTAATACCTCCCATATGCTCTAGACTAAAGATTAACAACAAGCATTAAACTTATAAGTGTATGTGCAAACAATTTTTTTTTCCTTCTTAAACATTTACTAGTACATTCCTATAGAACTCTAAAAACAATGCTTGAGCTTAGTGGGAGTGCAGTAGAAGGCCTGGAGAATGAAGTCATCACTAGACTGAAGGCTACTACCATTACTGATTACTGGCATTAATACAGCATTTAGAGGTTTACAAAGTGTTTTACATTCACGGTCATTTTCTCAGTATAATTTCATATTGTTTTTCAGAACCATTTTTACTGCTTAACCAAACAAAATCTCAAACTTAATATAACTCATATAGAACTAAAAGAATGTCCATGAAATCCATGGGATTATAGACCTCAAACTAGAAAGGACCATCTTAACCATATCCTCTCATTTTTCAGATGAAGGAAATGAGGTCCAGAAAGGATAAGTTGACTTGCCCAAAGTCACACAAACTATAAGCATAAGATCTAGGATTTGAACCCAGGTTTGACTCCAGAGCCAATGTCCTTTTCACCATACCACGCTAGCTAAATAGTAAATAATGGTAAATAAATAGTAAAAAATGGTAAATAGTAAGCATTGTATGATTTCAAAAATGTCTCCAGAACATTGGCTTAATTGAAACAACATGGCACCCCATTGGGAAAGAAAACTGTCCTGGGAGCTAGAAACTCTGGGTTCTAGTCTTAACCCTGTTACCAGGCTCCTGAGCAGCATTATTGGCACTCCCTGCCCCCCTCCCCGCCACCACCTTGCTGACATTGTTTACAACATATCTGCTCTTCTTTTTCTTTCTAAAGTTATCAATAAGCCAGAGAATCTTTCTAAGTTGGCTAACTTTAGCAGTCTTAGTTTACCATCAATGTTGCAGCTTACATTCCCAGCAGTCAAGGAATTGACCCCTTTGATCCCAGCTTCAAAATAACTTGGCACATGTATAGCATTAGGTTCCTCCCAATTAAGAAAGGAGTTTCTTAATGGTTCAGGGGAGCCCTTCCCTCTATTCACAACTGGACCCCACCAAAGCTTCTGATTTTCTTCACATATCAGGATGAGCAAGGTTTCATTAAAGAGGCACATAGTGAAGTTTTTTTAAAGTTTGTTTTAAAAAATTGTCTTCTGTGACTGTGTGAATGCATGTGTGCGTACATGGTTCTGACATGGCTCGGTGCAGAGGAATGAGCATTAGATGTCATTGAGCATTAGGAGTCATTGGGTTCAAATCTTGGCTCTCTTAGTTTCTACCTGAATGACCTTAGGCTAGTGCAGGGGTGGGGAACCTGCGGCCTCAAGGCCACAAATGGCTCTCTAGGTCCTCAAGGGTGGCCTTTGACTGAATCCAAAATTCACACTGAGGTTTTCCACCCCTGGGCAAATCAATTAAGTTCTCTGGGCCCCAGTTTCCTCCCTGGTAAAATGAGAAATTAGGCTATATGCTGTTTATATGTCCTTTCTCTCTCTACAAATGTGATCCTATGGACTGGAACTTTTAAAAAAACATATAAATTCCATTTGGAATCTTTTTTCTTCTTCTTTGTATCTCTTCTCCTCGCCTTCCCCATGGCCCTACCCCTGTGAAAATTAGAAGGTAAATGTTTGTGTTGGAGAAAAAGAAGCTACTGTAATTCCCCTGAAGACCTAAGCCATAATCCGTACAGGAGTAATTTCAAGTAACATCCTCTCTTGTTTATTTAAAGACAAGCCCAGTTCTTTAGTGTATGATCCTGAAAAAGGTAACTCAGCCCATGGGTGGATGGGGAGGTGGACAGTGGCTGAGAAGAATGTCACAGAAAGGCCTCTATTCTGTTTTTCTTCCTACTCTTCCCACTCTTAACTCTGAATTAAAAGTTGGACTATTCCTGTGTCATGCGGCAATGCAGGGAGGGATATCATGTAATAAAGAGGTTTCAGTTGTTAGTGCTTTCTCCCCTGGGAAATCCTGTTGTATCTACTTTGTTTATACTTTGTATTTTCTTATAGTAACAATAGCTAGCATTTGTAAAGTGCTTTAAGGTTTGTAAAGTGCACTACATATATTGTCATATTAGATCCTCCGATTTTATAAACAAAGAAACTGAGGCTGAAAGAGAGGTTAAGTGACTTACCTATGGTCATATAGTTAATAAATATGTGAGGTAGGATTTGAACTCAGGCCTTCTTGACCTCAAGTCTAATGCTCTATCTACTGTGCAACCCAGTTATCTTAACGCGATATTCCAAAAAGCAAAAGAGAAAGGATTACATACTCTACATACAGAATACAATACATGCAGAAAGGATTACATACATACATATAGAATAACATACTGGAAAGCCAAATATAATTCTTTGGGGTAAAATGAACCTTATAGTATAGAATAAAAATCCTTTTAAATATTCCTGATGAAAAGAACAGATCTGAATAAAATCTTTGGATGTATGTTCATGTTACCCCCCTACCCCAAGGAAGTCAAATTCTTTGAGGGTAGGATTTCATTTTTCTATCTGCAGATCCAGGCACAGTACCAGGAAAACTTAGTAAGTAAGTTCCTTGGATAAATAAATGAATGAACAAATGAATGAAAAGAGATTGTTGAGGTCTTTTCAGCACACATAGATATGACATCATTGCAAATAGATAGTGAAAGGGCTGACCTTTGATGCCTTATAAAGATCTTAGGTGTAGGTCACTGGAAGAATGGATCAACTAATCCTTTTAACCTGAAAGCACATTCTTATGCCAGTATGTGTTCCACGAGGTGTTTCCATTGCCTTCTTCTTGCCAGATTTCTATTTGTGCTGACACTGAGACTCTCAGAAGGCAAGAGAGGTTTCATCCAGATAACCCTCTTTTGAATGCAGTGCCAAGGAAAATTGGCACCGGGGAAGCTTTGAAAATAGCCTTAAGTTCTTTCACCTTGATTTAGCATGACACTGGTCTCATCCAACAGTCTTTGCTTTTTATGACTGTATAAGAAATGTGACCAAGGAAAGAGTAACCTATGTGTGGATGACCTCATCCTAATTAATAGGTTTAGGAATCAAATCCTTTGTAAAAAGATTTTTTAAATTATTAGTTCAATAATCCCTGAATTTATGTAAGGTGTGGCACTAAGCATCTCTGAATCTATGATCTTTAGTATTCATTGGGTTTGACTCTCTTTTACCATATAAGGAAATATTTCAGATATTTTCAGCAGTATCATTTTGCAGACTTATCTTCTCATGTCAATCTGTGGAGACTTTGCCTGTCAGACTGATCTCTACCATGGGATTTTTTCATATTGAAGTATGCCATGTCTCATGAAGAGTGTGGGAAAACTTTCCATGGTTGTAAAAAAAAAATCTTCTTCCACCTGGTGTCTGAAATTTTACTATTAAAGATTTATTCTAGCTCCCAGATCAAGGAGAAAATACTACAAGCAACCAGAAAACAAAAACAATTGAAATACAAATAGTTGAAACAATTAAGAATTTTAGCAAAGTAACAGGATACAAAAAAAATCCTACATAAATAATCTTTATATCTCCAACAAAATCCTGCAAGAAGAGATAATCATAAGAGAAAACCCATTTAAAATAGCAGTAGGCTGTATAAAATACCTGGGAGTATACCTGCCAAGACAAACCTAGGAACTATATTAACATGATTATAAATAACTTCTTATACAAATAAAGTCAGATTTAAATAGTTGGAGAAATATTAATTGTTCATGGGTGGACAGAGTTAATATAATAATATTATATGTATAATAATATTATGTATTATATAATAATATATTCTCATATGATATATTAATATATTATATAATATATAATATTATATGCAATAATATAATAAATATGAAATTTCTACCTAAACTAATCTACTTATCCAGTGCTATCCCAATTAAGCTACCAAAAAACTATTTTATTGAGCTAGAAAAATAATAATAAAATTCATTTGGAAGAATAATAGGTCAAGAACATCACAGAAATTAATGAAAAAATGTAAAGAAGGAGGTTTAGCAGTAGCAGATCCTAAACTATATTATAAGACAGTAATTATCAAAACTGATAATGGCTAAAAATAGGTCAATCAGTGGAACAGAGTAGACATACAATACACAGTAGCAAATGATTACAGTAAACTTGTGTTTGACAAAAGTAAAGATTTTAGCTTTGTGGATAAGAATATACTATTTGGTAAAATTGCTGGGAACAGTGGAAAGCAGTCTGGCAGAAATTGGGTATAGGTCAGTATGTTACACCATTTACCAAGACAAGGTCAAAATGGATACATGACCTAGATTAAAGGGAGACATAATAAGAAAATGAGAAGAACATGGAACACGTTACCTGTCAGACTTATGGATAGGAGACAAATTTATGAATGAACAAGAGATAGAGAGCATTGCAAGATGTAAAATGGATAACCTTGATTACATTAAACTTAAAAGGGTTTGAAGAAATAAAACCAATGTAGCCAAGATTAGAAGGAAAGCAGAAAACTGGGGAAAACATTTTTATGGACAGTTTCTCAGATAAAGGTCTTACATCACAAATATATAGAGAACTTTGTCAAATTTGTAAGAATATGAGTCACTCCCCAATTGACAAATGGTCAAAGGATATGAACAGTTTTTCAATTAAGAAATCAAAACCTTATGTAAAAATGTTTTAAATCATTATTGATTAGAAAAATGCAAATTAAGATACCTTTGAGATATCATCTTATATCTGTCAGATTGGCTAAAATGATAGAAGGGGAAAATCACAAATGTTGGAGGAGATGTGGAAAAGTTGGGACATTAATACACTGGAATATATTGGTGGAATTGTGAACTGATTTAACCATTTTGGAGATCAATCTAGAATTATGACAAAAAAATTATAAAGTGGTATTTACCCTTTGACCCAGAAATACCAATACCAATAGCCAAGGTGGTCAGGGAAAAAGGAAAAGAATCTATACATTCTAAAATATTTATAACAACTCTCATTGTGGTGACAAAGAGCTAGAAATTGAGGGGATGTCCACCAATTGGGTAATGACTAAACAAGCTGCAGTATATGATTGTGATGGAATACTACTATGCTGTAAAAAACAATGAGTAGGTTGGTTTTAGTAAAACACGGAAAGCCATATGAAATAATGAAAAGTGAAGTGAGCAGAACCAAGAGAATATCATATACAGTAACAGCAATATTGTTTGAAGAATAACTGTGAACAACCAACTTATTCTGAGTACTATAAATACTTAGATCAGCTATAAAAGACCCATGAATGAAGATGCTATCTCCAGAGAAAGAACTTATAAATAAAAATATGCCTAGGATGGTTTTACATACATTTATAAATCTACGTCAAATGGTGGCCTTCTCTAGTGTGGGGTGGTGAGAGAGGGAGGTACACAATATGGAACTTAAAATGAAACAAAAATAAATAAAGGAGATTTATTATTTTGGTTTAAGGCAACTTATAAATCCCCAACTTAGAAAAAGAGGTCAGGCAGAAAGAAAAATTCTCTCCATAAAACAAAATATTTGTAGGAGTTCTTACTTTTTGCAGAAGGAAAAAAAAACTGAGAAAAAGCAAAACAAAATGTGTCAATCAATCAAGGAATGGCTGACCAAATCATTATATTTAAATGCAATAGAATATTGTGCACTGTAAGCAACAGTGGGTATTACTTTTCATAAGATCTAAAAAGTCAGAGAGGAGCCAATCTTTCTCAGCAAAGACTTTAAAAGGGGACTAGACAGAACAATGATTTAGATGACAAAAAGAAAGTCCATTTAATCTAGAACTGTACAAGAAGGTGGCCTGAAACATGTGTGCATTCTGAATGGTGACTCACATAAGGATCAGAGGGGAAAAAAGGAATATATTAGGGAAGAAATTTGGAATAGAAGTGGAAATGAGTTCACATATTTGGGATGCCTAAGAAGAGGATTATACAATATGGAGGAAGGGGGAACTGCGAATCTCATGAATCTTATTCTTATCTCAATTAGACTAAGGAAGGTTGAACTTACACACACACACCCACACACACACACACACACACCCACACACACACACACACACACACACACACACACACACACATTCTCTAATAGATGAAGATGTAAAGGCAGCTAGTTAGTGCAGTGGGTAGATTGCTGGGCCTGGAGTCAGGAAGACTCATCTTTCTGAGTTCAAATCTGGCCTCAGATACTTACTAGCTATGTGATCCTGGGCAAGTCACTGAACCCTGTTTGCTTCAGTTTCCTCAGCTGTAGAATTAACTGGAGAAGGAAATGGAAAACCACTCCAGTATCTTTGCCAAGAAAACCCCAAATAGGATCAGAAAGAATTAGGCATGAGTGAAAATGCCTGAACAACAACAAAAGATATGGACAGGAAGTATCCATGAAAGAAATGCGAACTATCAATAACCCCATGAAACATACTCCAAATCACTAATAATAAGAGAAATGCAAATTAAAGCATCTCTGAGCTTCCTCTTTAACCCCACTGGTTTGGCAAAGATGAAAAAAAAAGAAGATGACAACTGTTGGAGGGGTTGTGGGAGGACAAGCATTCCAATGCATGCTTGGTGGAACTGTGAATTAGTCCAATTATTTTGGAAAGCAATTTGGAACTTTATTCCCCACATCACTAAATCCAGTGATACTATTATTAGGCATATATTTGAGAGAGATCAAAGAAAGAATCAAAGGTTTCATATGCACAAAAATAATATTTACAGCAGCATTTGTATTTAGTGAAGAACTGGAAATATGGTGAGTGTTCACTAGGAAATGGGTGAACAAATTATAGTATATGAATGCAATGGAATATTATTTCACTGAACAAAGTGATAAAAGGGCAAATTCAGACAAACTTAGGAAGACACATATGAACTAGTGCAGTGACAAAGTGAACAGAACCAGGAGCACCACTTATCCAATGACTACCATATTAAATAAATATGTAAGTAAAACATCTGTGAAAGGCTTAAGGACTTTGCAATGATGCCAAGAAGACTGATGATGAATCACACTTTCTACTTCTTGGAAGAAAGGTGATGGTCTAGTGGAACAGGACAAGGCATACATTTTCAGACATGTGTGGCCAGTGGGTGGATGCATAATGCTTGATTACACTTATTTGCTGTAGGAAAATATTTGGAAGACAGGGGACTTTTAGTTGTGGAAGGATTGAAGTGTTGTGTAAGGTCCTCATCTGAGAGGGTTGGGAGGAAGTGATACTGTGGGAGGCTTGAGGAGAGAAGGGAAGGTTTGGAATAGGGGCTGCAGTGAGTGGGACAGAGAACCAATTAGTAGGTTGTAGGAGTAGAAAGATTGCTTTGTAGCAATAAAGTCCCAGTTGATATTAGAATACATACATTTATAATGACCCAATCAGCTTAGCTCTGAGACTTCACCTCTGTTCAGCAGCATGTGTGTAGAAATGACAAGTGAGTTGGAGTGAAGGAAATTGCTTGTAGGAGTAGTTCAAAACTGGGGTTTAGAAAGGTTCCAACACAGATAAGCCAAAAGACCAAGGGATAAGAGAAGAGTGTAGCCAACTTTGACCCTTGAAGGGATTAAGATTAGCAAGGGAGGAGAGTGTAACCAGTGCAGGAGTGATGGCCTGGGAAAATACTGAAAACTAAAAAGATTAGAGATCACAATGGGGATGAAGAACAGGTTTAGATACAATAAAGCTTAGGGAGAGAGTGAATGATAAAAAGATTATGATCATTAATGAAATTTCATGGTTCTTGAATGCAGAAGTTAGATACCAGTAAGACTAGTTCCATACCTGTGAGTAGTTTAGTTGGATTGTAGAAGTAGGTCATGGGAGTTGAGTGAGGGAGGAAATGAAAATTACATTTTTTGAGAGAGTATCGACATTTATGTTGAAGTCCCTTAGTATGACGGCAGGAATTGGGAGGGAGAAGGAGACTGTAAGCCAAGCATTGAATTCATTAAGAAAAGAGGAAGAAAAGACTCATGATAGAAAAAGCTATCCACATCCAGAGAAAGAATTGTGGAGTCTGAATGAAGATTGAGGCAAACTATTTGCTCTCTCTTTTGGTTTTGTTTCTTCTTTCTCATGATTCATTCCATTGTTATAATTCTTCTTTATGACTTGACTATTGTGTAACTAAGTTTAATGTGAAGGTATATGTAGAACCTATATTGGATTACGTGCTGTCTTGGGGGGTAGGGGGGAGGAGAGGGAGGGGGAGAAAATTTGGAACTCAGAAACTTGTGAAACTGAGTGTTGTAAACTAAAAATAAAAAATAAATTGTTAAAAAAGAAAAAAAAAGAAAGGAAGAAGAATGTTCATGGGGTCAGTATACAATGGACAAAAAGATCTCAATGAAGTGCTGACTTGGTTAATGTGAACCTTAAAGGAGGAGAGGTTGCTGAGTGAGTGCAGTAAAAGGATAGTCTGGAATTGGCTGTGGGGAGCAAGGGATATTCTTAACTTCCCCACTGGGACCAATAAGAGGGTATGAAAAAGGTGTAATTAGTATTAGAAAAGATGGCCAGGGTTTTGAGGAGAGCCAGGTTTCAATGAATGCCAGGAGATGAAAGGAGCAGGAGAGAAAGAGGTCTAAAAATGAAAGGAAGTTTGTTGGTTAGTGAGAACTAGTTTCATAGGGTACAATGCAGTGGAACACTGTGGAGAGGGCAGGGTTAAGATGTATGGGAATGAGGGGACACAGACAGCAAGGGCTGGGGAAGGGAATTTGTTCTTTGGCAATTAGGAGTCTCAGTATCACTGTAAGAGCGAAGAGTAAGAGCAGACGAGAGTATGCCAACCATTGGGGTATGAGTACAGAAAGAGTATCAGTGTGTGGGAGGAGCTCCACTGATGAAAACAGGTGATAAGTAGGTTCAATGTCTCTGCCTGTTCTGGGGGCAGAAGGAAGCCCGGCCTCTTGGCAGGTGGCATTGTTGTGTCTTGGGTCCCAGACATATAAGACCTGACAGTGTTGTAAACTGAAGTGATGTAAGCAGAATTGTAGAGTCATCTACACAGGGACTACGACAGTGGAGATGGAAAGATTAACTATAACAAAACAATTGAAACTGAATGCTGTGAAATGACAATGTCCAGAAGAGATAGAAGAAGGCATGGCTCTTCCTCTTTGCCAGGGTTGATGTGAAGCATTGCATGTAATTAGCAGACTTCTTCAATGTGTTGTTTAGTTTTCCTGAACCTTAAAACAACCTTTTAAAAAAATCCAAATATTATTTCTTTACAAAGGTTATTTGTCTTTGCATGTAGTTTTTGCATATTTGGTTTTGCTTTGTCTTTTAAAATTTTTTAAATAATATTTTATTTTTCCCTCAATTACATGTAAAAACAATTTTTAAAATTCATTTTTCAAAACAAGTTTTGAGTTTCAAGTTCTATCCCTTCTCCTCCCCCTGTTCTCCCTCCCTGACAGGTAAGCAATCTGATATAGGTTACACATGTGCAATCATGTAAAACATTTCCATATTAGTCATTTTGTACCAGAAAACTCAAAAAGGAAGAAAGAAAAAGAAAGAAAGGAAGGAAAGAAGAGAAAAATAGTATGCTTTGGTCTGTATTCAGATGGTATCAGTTCTTTCTCTAGAGATGGATAGTGTTTTTCATCCTGAGTCCTTTGAGTTTGTTTTGGATCATTATAGTGCTGTGAATAGCTAAGTCATTCACAGTTAAATTATCATAAAATATTGCTGTTATAGTGCACACCGTTCTCCTGGTTCTGCTCATTTCACTTTGGACCAGTTCATGTAAGTCTTTCTAGATTTTTCTGAAGTCATCCTGCTTGTCATTTCTCATAGCACAATAATATTCCATTACAATCATTTACTACAACTGTTTAGTCATTCCTCAATTGGCAGATATCCCCATCAGTTTGCGATTCTTAGTCACCACAAAAAGAACTGCTATAAATACTTTTATATAAATAGGTTCTTTTGCCTTTTGTAAAAAAAAAAAATCTCTTTGGGATAGTAGTTGTATTGCTGGATCAAAGGGTATGCACAATTTTATAGCTCTTTGGGCATAGTTCCAAATTGCTCTCCAGAATGGATGGGTCAGTTTATGACTCCTCCAACAATGCATTAATATTCCCATTTTCCCACATCTCTTCCAATATTTATCATTTCTCTTTTTTGTTACATTAGCCAACCTGATGGACGTGAGGTGGTATCTCACAGTTAAAACAACACTGTTTTAAAAAAAAAATCTTCGCTTTAAGAGATGACTCTGTGAGGAAGGGAAGGGGCAGGATATATCAGGATATATAGGTAATATAAAACAAAAATTTTGATTTATTATTATTTTTTCAAAGAACTAGAAATATTGACCAGAAAAACAAACAACTTTTAACATGTTTTTTTTTTCCTCTCCTTCTTCTGGACCTGTGATCTCATCTGTTAAGGGAGATTTAAATGAGGAAATTCCCTTCACCAAAACAGCTCAGCAACTGTTCTAAATTTGTAGCATTAGAGGTTATTTGGAGCCTTGAAAAGTTAGGTGACTTGCCCAGGGTTACACATCATCTATACATCAAAGGTAGGACACAAACCCAGGTTGTCTTGCCTCCTAGGTCTGTCCTCTATCCACTACAATACACCTATTCAAACCCACCAAGTGTTCCTACATTGCAATCTGAATGAGACTCATTTTCAGTTCTTCAAAGACTTGTGAGGCATGTCTCATGGCCACATAATAAAACTGGAACAGTATTGGTGTTTAACAGTTGAATCTTTGTTCAAGGAAGTTTGGGGTCATTAAACTATTTTAAACCAATAAAACTTAGGATTATTCCCTCAGGGATTTCTTTTTTGGAATCTCTTTCTGCCTCAAAGAAATGTTCCAAATGGTTTCCTTGTCTTTGGTCCTTCATTTCTATCAATCTTGGAGCCTAGCCCCATCCATTCATGACTGAATGTACATTCCATCGCCACATTGGCAATGCCTTCATGCCTGTTTATACTGCTATGCATGTATTTCCCTTAGTTTACTTATTTTTAATTTTTAGATCATTGGTTTTCTCACCTGCTTTTCCTGTGGAGGTTCATGGTGTCCTTCCTCTCTCTCCCTAGAATCTGAAGGTGTATCGTCTGCTTATGTTAGCACTTTCTGCTTTGGCTAGAGCCTTGAGGGAGGAAGTCTTCCTCCACCACTATCTTTCAGATTGCCCCTCCATCCCCCACACAAGTCCCTGAAAAGCTAGGTAGGGTTATTCAAATGACCTGGGGCTGATCCAAGAATTATATTAATAATTCAACATGACCCCAGTGCAGATATCACTTCAAAGATATTGTTGGTCATTATAAGAACCCAGTTGTACCTTAGCTAGGACTTCAGATGGGGTTGAGTTTGGGTGTAAAAACTGTCCTGTTCTTCATTTGACATTGTTTAATTTGACTCCGCTTCCTTGGACTGCACGGGAACCAGTCCAGGTCACAGAGGTAGGAAACCTGCAGCCTTAAGGCCACATGTGACCCTCTAGGTGCTCAACTGTGGCCCTTTGATGGAATCCATACATCCATAGCAGGTTACCCACCCCGGTCCAGGATATCATTCCTGGCATCACAAGAAAGGATACAGGATTCTGAGACACAAAACTTGGATTCAAATCCCAGCTATGTCACTCATTAGCTGTGTGACCTTAGACAGCCCATCTTACTTGTCTAGGGCCCAATTTCCTCATTTTCAAAATGAGAAGGGTTTGGAATTAGCTGGCACCTAAAATGCCTTCTAGGTGGAAATCTATGCTTTTTCATAACTGTATCAATTCTTCCCTTTCTTTTCCACTCTCTTCTTTATTTCTCTTCACCTTTCCTTCTTTTCCCTTTATTTCCCTCCTTTTGTCCCTTTCCTTTACTTCTCTGTTCCTCTTCTAGAAGTCTAGGGGGGAATGGGTGCAAGGAGGGCTGGTCAGGATTATTTGGAGAGAGATGGAGCTCCTTGTTTCCCAACATCAAATGTAGAAGCTAACAACTGGCTTCCAACTGTTTAGCAACCAACTCAATAAAAAATAACATACATAGGGCATATTTTTAAGTTTAATCTGCATTATTAATATGTTCTGTATCACTGTCTTCAATCTGGACAATCAAACAAACAATAAGTCTAGCCTTGACCGGTTCCTCTTGCTAGCTGGTAGGAGGTAGCGGTAATACACCCTTTGCTAACAATCCAACAAGTGCTTTCATTTTTGCTAATTATGCCAAGGATTTTGGTAGTGAGGGCAGGTCCATTCATGGATAAAACTTGCACAGGGTGTGAGGGCATAGGTGATTGGCAATCTACATCAAAAGGGGGAGTACCTATATTATTATGATCACATCCATCAAAGTATCACAGAAGATTATAGAGGATGTTTTCATTCCCAAGTTACTTGGCGGTAGATGCATAACCTTAAATGGCATCCAGGATTACAGAATCTCAGAAATGGAAGGGGCCTCAGAGGTTATTTTTAATCTAACAAATGAGGAATCCCCACTAAAATATTTTGGATGAAGTGTAAGTGGTTCAGTAGCAGAGTTTATGTCATCTATGTGAGACACCCAGGCATGATTTTTTAGTAAATACAAGGTAGCTTTTGAAGGTCAATGGAAAGAGCATGGTCTGGGGTCCCTGGATCACAGATGAGGTCATATATTTAGAGCTGGAAGAGGTCTTAGAACCTATGGATCCCAACTCTTTTATTTTACAGATAAAGAAACACAGTTAGTAAGTGTCTCAAGCAGGATTCAGACTTGGGTTTATTTTACAGATAAAGAAACACAGTTAGTAAGTGTCTCAAGCAGGATTCAGACTTGGATTTTCTTGATTCCAAATTCAGCACTCTATTCTCTAGGTCAACATGCCGCCTATTTGGAGTAACATGACCTGGGTTTCCTTTCTGTGGCCAGAATGCAGTCATTTGTACTTGTCTGTATGCATTGATCGCTCGGACAAGAGGCTGTCAATTTGAAATGCCTTTTGTAGAGGCAGTTGGGAGGCATAAAGAACACCGCGGCAACAGGGAAAACCAGAGCTAACCACTTGACCATAGAGTTAAAAGTGTCTTTAGAAATCATTTAATTTTCACATCCCATCACTGATAGTCACATCTCTATTGTTGTGGTGCTGCCCTGCTTCTCCACAAATGGACCAGCACCCTTCTCACCTCTAGCACCCACATCCCCTGGTTCTTATGGAATTTAATTGACTTGATTTTGAAATTCCTACCCCAGGGTTATCCCTTTGATTGGACACAGACTGAGTGAACACCTATCTAGCCCATTATATTTAGCCAATCTCAAACACCAGGCCACATTCACATTTTGTCCAGCTACCTGACCTTCCGCTATGGACATAGACATACCATCATCCCCAACATCCTGACGTGGGCATAATAAAATAGTTCTAGCTAAAGCCATACCTTCTACAGGAAGCTTTTCAGAATCTCTTTCAATTCTAGAGTTCTTCCTGTTATTATTTCCGTTGTATCCTGTATATAGCATGTCTGTACCTATTCTGTGCATATTTTCTCTCCCATTAGATTGTGAGTTCCTCAGGGGGCAAGGATTGTCTTTTGCCTTTCTTTGTATCCCAAGTGCTTAGCACAGCTGGCACATTCCAAGAGAGTTTCACAATTGTCCTAGAAATCAGAAGGATGGACTAGGAGCAGTGGATGAAAGTGAAGGCATCCTAACAAGGAGAGCTACCTAAAAGGGGAAGGGCTGCCTGGGAAGGTCAGGAATTTTCTCCCAATGGATGTGTTCAAGTCAAGGTTGAATAATCATTTGTAGCAGATGCTATAGAGCAGGGATCTTTAGCTTAGGGTCCACAGACCCTCAAGAGGTCAATGGATAAATTTCAAGGTATTCATGAACTTAAAAAAAATTAAGGCTGCCAGAGAAGGTGGCGCTGTGAGCCCCTGGGAGCATGTGGGTTGTGGCCTTGTCCCCGTGGGCAGCAGCTGGGGCTGAAACTCCCCGGTCCCTGGCCTTCCTCGCAGTTTTGAAAACTTTGAAAAAAACTGATAACTTTATTTCAGTAAATTTTGTTTCCTTCATAATCCTATATATTTCATTTTATGCATTTAAAAACATTATTCTGAAGAAGGGCCCATAGACAACCAAAGGGGTCTATCATACACAAAAGGCTAAGGACATCTGTTTAATGTAGAAAGACTAAATGGCCTCTGAGCTTTCTGTGATTCTGCCTTGAAGTTCTGGGCCATGGCCTCCTAAAACCATGTTCTCTTATAGCAGATGTTTTAACAGGCTTTCTTACCTTCTTTCAGTCACTGACTATTTTAGTCAAACTCAATGACAGACAGTGGTTCACTTAACTTTGTTACTGAGTGAATAACTTTATTATATGCACCAAATATTATGTGTGGACCTCTCCCCAAACCATTTTGAACCCCTAAGACTTAAGAAAGGCCTAAAATCTAGATTGGCCAATCAGGAGAAAGACATTTTTGGCCCACTTTGAGCTTAACCTACCATAATGCCTTGCATGCTCTGGCATAACAGACATGCTTTGCTTTGCTTTCTGAGTGAACCCAAAATGCCCCTTCCTGTGTCAGCAACTACAAGTCAGATGAAGCTGACCAGAAGTATTCTTCTGTTTATGACTACCAAGGACAAGGCACCTTGAACTGGACATTATCTTGAATAATGGAACTTTTCTTCTGTTTTCTTATGTTATATTATGTCATGTTAATGAAAAAATAAACACAGACATTGTGGATCTATAATTTCAATTGACACCTTGACATTATCTTATCTTATTGCATTTACAACCTATCCCATTAAGAAATTCCTTTCTCACATTATGGTTAAATACATATGGAGACTATAATTTTGGGTTGACACAGGCATCCTGAGTCGGGATAGCTCTAAGTGTATAAAGGGTCTCTTTCAGCTTGCTTCAGTTTGGAATTATTTTCTTACCCCATCATGCATGATTCTCTAGCTTAATGAGAAAAAATAAGCACATTATAGCACATGTACAGCCTGATTCTGTTTGTTCCTTGTTCAAACCTTTGGTAAGGGGAACCCCGTTCTGTTTGTTCTTGAACAAACCTTTGGTAAGGGGGAACCTATTTTGTTTGTTCTAGGGTAAACTTTTGTTTAAGGGAGAAACTGATTCTGTTTCCATGGACAAAACCTTTGGTAAATGGTTGACATAGGTAATCAAAGCTACAAGGAGGTAAACAGCAGCAAGAATCCAACTTTAACCATTCCTTGCACGTATTGGATTGCAAATGGACTTTGTTATATCTTTCTGAGTGTATATTTAATACAAAGTGGGTGGCGATGGTCTAAAACCATTAATCAGTAAATGATAAGCCCTTGATGATTGATATTCATCCTGAAAGTGTAAGTCACATCCAAACAAACCTGCCCAGAGTTGCTAAACAGGGCTGTTCCCATTTGAACTTGATTTGTCAACTGTTCCTGTAAAACTTGTGATTCGTAATGCTATAGACAGGTCAAGGGTTTTCAATCAGATACATAAGCCAAAGCTTCTATAAAGCCAAAAGCTTCTATAAAAATAATGAGGTTTCTGATCACATCACTACCCTGCTCAAAACTCTTCTATGGCCCTCTATTACCTATTCTAACTGAAGTTCAAATCATGTGGCTTGACATTCAAGGTCCTCTATAATCCAGCTCCATCCTACCTTTCTAGACTTATGTCATATCCTTTATGCTTGAACAAAACCAAACTACTAATTTTGCTCCATACGTTCCCCATGTCTTTTTAGGTCCATATAAGCAAAGCTATTATTTTTCCAGTTGCAACGTATGGCTGTGAGAGTTGGATTATAAGGAAAGCTGAGCTCCACAGAATCTACGCATTTGAATTTTGGTGCTGGAGAAGACTTTTGAGAGTCTATTGGACGTTGAGGAGGTCAAATAAGTCAATACTTAAAGAAATTAATTCAAGCTATTCACTGGAAGGTCAAATGATGAAGCTGAAGCTTAAATACTTTGGCCACATAGTGAGAAGGCAGGATTCATTAGAAAAGACCCTGATGTTGGGAAAGATTGAAGGTAAAAGGAAAAGGGAACATCAAAAGATGAGATGGATAGATAGTATCATGGAAGCAAGGAACACGAACTTGGATAGACTTTGAGAGATAGTAGAGGATAGAAGTCCTGGGGTACTATGGTCCATTACTACATAGTCTTACCATTACTATGGTAAGAATCAGACATGACTGAACAACAACAAATACACTTGCTGTTCCTGCTCTCCTTCTGTTGAATTTCTATTCATCCTTTAAAGTCTAACTCAAATGCCTCCTTTTCCAGGAAGCCCTCCATGATTTCTCCTTCTTCCATTCAAAATGTCCTTTCCTACTCCACCCTAACAGAATACATTCTTCGTACCTCTCAAGTTCTTAATACTGTATCATTTTGTATTCTACTCATCTGCATTTGTATCACACCTAATGGCTTTTAAACTCCTGGAGAATAGGGACCGTGTCTTCTCTAAACTTTATATCTTTAAACCTTAGCACGGTGCTCTGCATATTGTCACTATTTCATAATTATTCTTTGGATTGAAATTGTTTGATCTCAGGGTAAAAAACCTTATATTCCAAGATTGCTTATAATGATACTAACATTGAACTTTGGAATTTATTTGATTGTCTTTGCTCATAATTTCTAGCAGCTAAGTGGTGGTAGATAGAGTGCTGGACCTGGAGACAGGAAGATCTGAGTTCAAATCCAGCCTCAAACACTTGCTAGCTGTGTGATCTTTATTAAATCACTTAACCACTACCTGTTTCAGTTTCCTCATTCATAAAGTGGGATAATAATAGCACTTAACTCTTAGGGTCATTGTGAGTCTCGAATAAAACAATATTTGTAAAGCTCTTTGCAAATCTTATAGCTTAGATAAATATATTATTATAGTTGTTGTTTATAGTAGACAGAATTATTCTGTTCCCTTTTTGCATTTCCTTTCTCTCCTGAATCTTAATCTCTCTCTCCTTCTCTCTTTTTATATTCCTCCTTGTGGATGCTTTTCTGAAGAGTTTAGCTTCTGATTATTCAGACTTCAATTATAGATTAAAGGGGCAGAGATAAGAGAAAACTTTCAGGGTCATCAAATCATTCCTGACCATTACAGGAGTGAATCCACTGCTGGACTGATTAAAGCTACTCATGTGAAAAATAATAACATTTCTTCATCAATTAATACCTTATTCTAAGGACCTCAGAGCACTTTACAGTCATCATCCAATTACCTTAAAAGAAATCACTAAGAATGAGGAAGGTGATGGGTTTTAGTCATGGTAGAATTCCCTTCTGATAAATGGAGGCACTTGAGCATATGGAAGAGGTGACATAATAATATGTCTGTCTATGCTGCACCGTGTGGATCCAAAGACAAGAACTGCTAGCTGCCTGTGTACCCTTGGACAGATCACAACTGTAATCAAGCTGGGTTAATTGGTCTCCAAGGTCCCTTCCAATACCAGTCTAAAATTCCACCTTCTAAAGTGTCTCGTTCATTCCAAAGATCATTTTGTGAATCACTCTTGGCCACTAATTTGATCAGACAACAAGTAGGATAACTGATGTTAGTGATATGCTTATGAAAACTTCTTAGCCCCTTCTTATCAGAAGGAGTGGCAGCAAAACCTATGGAGAGGTGCTTTACATGATGGGGCTCTGAGAAGATGAGATGCTATTTGTTGTTTTTGTCAATTCTCTTTCTTCTAGGAGACAATTACAACAGGTCAAGTGACAGTTTTAACCTGCTGAGATCAAAGTGTTCAAAAATATTTTTCTCATGAGTCAGAAGGAACTTTGAAGAAGGTATGCCTTTTCATTACATCATCTTACATCATTGAAATCTAGGAGTAAACAAACTCACACACATACACACAGAACTTTGGAGGCCTAAGAATCCAGGCATCCAAATTTAAACTCCAGAAGTTTTATCTGAACTGATTCTTCTTCATGGATTAGCTGTACTCTAAGAGCTGGTATTTTAGGGAAATGGATCTGGAATGAGTGTTTCAGGAATTTGGATGTGGTAGGATAGGAAAGTAGAGGAGCATAGCTCCATCCAATTTCTGAGTATATAAAGAGAGGGATTAATGGTTTTAACAGAGGAAGCACTCTAGAATTGAAAGAGATTGTGAAAAGCTTCCTGTAGAAGGTATGGCTTTAGCTAGAACTATTTTATTATGCCCATGTCAGGATGTTGGGGATGATGGTATGTGTACATCCATAGCAGAAGGTCAGGTAGCTGGACGAAATGTGAATGTGGCCTGGTGTTTGAGATTGGCTAAATATAATGGGCTAGATAGGTGTTCACTTAGTCTGTGGCCAATCAAAGGCATAGCCCTGGGGTAGGAATTTCAAAATCAAGTCAATTAAATTCCATAAGGACCAGGGGATGTGGGTGCTAGAAGTGAGAAGGGTGCCGGTCCATTTGTGAAGAAGCAGGGCAGCACCACAACAGTAGTGATGTGACTATCAGTGATGGGATGTGAAAATTAAATGATCTCAAAAGACACTTTCAACTCTAC